>NW_008675183.1:98572-111152 GCF_000695815.1 Acanthisitta chloris
ACAAGGGTCTCTTCAGTCCTTTGATTCAGAGAGTAATTGGCATTCTTCATAAAGCACTTCAGGTTTGATTCAGCTGCTTGGAAAGCTGTCATGACCTCTCATGGTCATTTTTTGTGATCCTACTGAAGGCAAATAGTCCATGAGGACTGTTAAACTGACCTTTCTTATCAAGAAGAGATATGCTGGGAAGTCCACCCTGATTGCTGGTCTCTTCAGTCCTTTGATTCAGAGAGTAATTGGCATTCTTCATAAAGCACTTCAGGTTTGATTCAGCTGCTTGGAAAGCTGTCATGACCTCTCATGGTCATTTTTTGTGATCCTACTGAAGGCAAATAGTCCATGAGGACTGTTAAACTGACCTTTCTTATCAAGAAGAGATATGCTGGGAAGTCCACCCTGATTGCTGGGTAGTGTGATACTGAGGTTCTGTCTGAGAAGGTGAGTACATTTGGGACTGGCTGAAGCATTTGGAAGGTTAGAATGCCTGATCTCAAATTCAAAAAACTTCAGTAATCCAGGTGTCTATAATAGTATGCCAATTTGGCAAACATGCCTCATCCATTATGCAAACAAAAACAATTTTTTTGGAAGGTGAAAAACATTCATGATTAATACCATACAAAATGAATTGTTGAAAAGCTGTCATAGCAAAAAACAACCTGCCCTTTCTTATCAGCTGCTCTAGCAAGGGGGAAACACTATGCTTAATGATGTGGACAGTAGTTCTCAGTAGTTCAGCACAACTGCCTTGGCTGTCAAAATAGCCATTCATTTCTGTGGCATGAAAAGGACTCTGTGTAGCTTTTTATGGAAGTGTTTTGAAAGCCAAGCATTGTTGCCATGTGAGTTTATGAAACTCACATAGTAGCTTCAAAGAGGAACTATATGACTTTGAACTGCATAAATCCCTGACTGGAGCAAACATGACAATTCAGATAATTCCCAATGGTGTCCTATAGAAAACTGGACATCGCATACATCGTTGTACAATAAAATCACTCAGCTACTTCTATTTTCTAAGCATTCATCTGCAGCAAAGCAGTTTCCCCTGTAAGTACTGTTGTACACTAAGGCCAACAATTTGTATGTGATTGCAATGTGCTGGTCTTTAATGCTGTATTTGTCATATAGTACTTTGTGCCACTTTTGTAACAGGCCTGCATGATACTGAAGTTAATAGTGACAATGGATATCCCATGGACACTCAATAACCCACCCATGCTATGCTGGATGCAGCTCCTACCAAATTCAATGGCAGTATTTCCAATTATATCAATGTGAGCAGTATTGTGGCTGTCTGTGTGGGAATAAAAGTGAGAGGCAAAGAAGAAAGGATCTGTATGAATCACACACAAATTAGCTGCTCAGTGTTTGATTTTAATAAAAGGTTGTTGGAAAAAGGGAAGAAAGGTATGATTAGGAATGTAATTCAACTGTGGTTAAACTGTTCTTGTCAATATAATTTCTTCACATGAACTTCCTTTTGTATATATATAACAATATATGTATTGCAATAAAACAATAGAAACATTAGCAATTGTCCCCCTGAGGTCTGCCTTCCTGTCCCTTTGGAGAGTCTGGCTCATCAGTTTAGGGACTGTGGGCTTTAGTGTCTGGCTTTGTGAAAAGCTACCTGGTGCATCTATGTTCATTGCTGCTGCTGTGTGAGTTGGACTTGTGGTCAACTTCCACCCTGTCCTGGCAAACACTATAGTCTGCCTGTGGTGGCTCTTTAGCAGAGTGTGGTCCTCATTAGCAGAGGTCTGCCTGGTCAGCTAATTAAGATATTTCCCTTTCGTCCCAGCTGTCTCCAAACTCTCCTCAAATTCACAAATCCAGGTACTCTCTCACATAAACAACTATTTTGTTTTCATAGTTCAGTTCATATTCTTTTAGTGATGTGATCTTCTGTTTGCATTTTGGCATCTGCCTCCCATCTGGAAGCACTGTCATTTTTAAAGGAGTACCTTTCAGGAATGCAGAAGATCTTATATGTGGGACAAGACCATCTGCAAACCCATAGGTTTCCACATTTATGATGAGCTGCTCTCTATAAACTGTGTCAGATTCTTATCTCATGCTAAATTCATGCAAAATGAAATTAAAAAGTGAAAATCAAGCGTGTTAGGATTCAAGCCACGCTTGTGTTTTTGCAACTTTACTTTCAGAATTCTTTAATAGCAAAACATCATGTTGGGAGGTTCAAAAATCAGAGATGGCAAATGTGCACAAGCACAGGAACTCAGAGTAGATGAGATTTTAATGAAGAACAAGACACAATTGAAATGTAATCCTAGTCCATCAAAATGAAGACTGCAACACAAAGAGAATACACCAAAATATCAGAAATTCATGGGGTTTACTTTCTTACCTTCCTAGCTGTTTAGATGTAGGACTTTAGAAGTTCTAGAGCTTGCAGATATGAAGTATGATTAAAGCATACAGCAACAGCTTAATCTCAACTTCGAAGTGTTGGCAAGGTACTGTACACTCAAGAACATACTACATATGAAATATGGGATAATATTTTTAAACAATGAGGTCATAGTAGGTGTAATTATTTTCTTTTATTTCATCATAGATTGCTAAATTATATTATACATTTTATGTATTCTGCTTAGTAAACAATTCAAATATTTGACTATCAAACTGAAAAGAGGAAGAAGAAAGGAATGGAGAGATGGGAGTGATAGATTTTGTCTGAACTGTGAGGAGCATCCATTTAAAATAATAATAATAGTGACTTTATAGCTTCTTTTTGTGGACAAAGAGCTGCGTTGCTGTGAGTGAGACAGCAATGCAAAATGAAACACAAGAAGGAAAGATAGCTCATGATGAGGGAAAATGAATGAAGAAAGAGGAGTGTGAGGGTTGGGGCTCAGACATGGGTGCCAGAGGAGCTGGTAAGTGGCACTTGGCAAAACACATCTGAGAGGACCCTTTTGTCCTAGAAGGCATCCATGGAGCTGGGGACATTGTGCTTCTTGGAGGCATAACTAGTGAGGGAGCAGAACTTTTTAGGAAACTCCCTTCCCCATTGTGTTTCCTCCTCCAGGTGGTGGGAATGGACAGCATGGACAGGGCCAGGATGAGAAGGTGGAGTGAATTGGCTGGGCCTCTGACAGAGGAAGAGGTGAGAAGACATGCGCAGCCAAAGCCTCAGCAAGAGGATCTGGAGGAGTTGGCAGACTGACAATGACCTGAAGCACTCCAAGTATCCTTTTGCCACAGAAGGTTCATGAGTTCATGGTGAGGGGGATGTGCCCATGTCCATCTACCTATGAAGGAAATTCCTTTATGTGCCACCCACAGCCTGAGGTGGAAGTGGAGGATGGCTCTGAGGTGCTCATGCCACCATTATTCTCTCCTCCTCAAATGACAAGATGTCCCACCTCTTGATGACTGGCAGAATGTAAGGGTGAGAGAATGGAGGACAGACATGAACTGGTGCTTGTGGAGCCCAGTTTTGGGCTGGGTGGGCTCTAAGTGAGTCTGACAACTTGAGGGGCATGCAGGGATGGTGAACTGAGAAGGTCTGAAGAACAGGGGCTGTCTGAGCAGGGGCTGCATTATGGCAGGGCACCCAGGACAGGATGCACAGGAGGTCCCTACAGTGGCAAACAAGGTGGGTGGGCTACACTTCACAGTGGGAGGGAGAGGGAGGGTGCAAATGCACTTTTTACCAGGATGAAAGAAGAGATGAGACCCTTAGAAGACAAGGCTGCCAAAGGTATCAAAATACATAGGATAGAAAGAAATTGAAATCCAGGACAGGTCTGGGGGGATCTGTTAAAGCCCACAGCTCTCATCCTGACCAAGGGTTGTGGCTGAGCAGTACTTGGCTGGTTTTTGTTGTGAAGGAAAACCAAGTGGGCCTAGCAGTGTAATCTGAGATCAAAACAGGCAGAAAAGCCTTCCGCTCTTAGAGATGGGTTGCCTTTGTTCCAATGTTTTGTCTGAACATGAAACAACCAAAATTCAAATTAAGCAGAGTCCCACAAGCCTGCAAGCTAATCCCATGCTTTGACAATGCTCAGAACAAATCCCCCTAGACAATTCACATGTTGCCTCTCTGACTTAGCGACATGACACGTTCAGCAGATCTCCCCTGCAAGGATCAGAGGAATTGGCTGATGGCTAAATCCCTTTGAAGCAGGAGCTGGATGCAGCTACACTGTGGACAGAGGAAGGGAAATGACAGTGATACAGCAGTTGCATTAGCTTGTGAAAGAAAATGTAGGCCACATTCTGAAACACTGTGGTAAAATCCAAGCATTCTCCATATTGGAGTTTCAAATTTTCAAACCTCCTCATGATTCTGATGTAGCACAGACAGGTAGATGACTTCTAGAAATAGTCTGCATCTGCATCTTTTCTCTCTCCCATGAATATTTCTGGCTGTCAGCACATGCTTCCTGTATTAACTTTCCTGTTCTACTTCCTTTATTATACTAATAGCATAAAACAATAAGAACCTACTCTGTCACAGACAAGTGCATTTCAGCCTTGTCCTGGTTCTGGCCAGAACAGGGTTAAGTTTTGCAGCAGCCAGGAAGGGCACACTATGACCCTGGGTTATTCTATACCACCTCACATCACTGGGAGGGGATGGAGAGGGTGTGAGGTACTCTTTGTTCTGGGCTATGGGGTATGTGGATGGCAGCGTCAGGTTCCATGTGGTGAATGATCATGTGTGAGCCTTTCACCTGTTTTGTACACTCTGTTATAAATATAGCTTTTACTGTTAATTTTCTTACTTCATTGCTGTTTCTTAGTAAAGGGTTCTTATCTCAATCCATGACTTTTTCCTTTTGTGCCTCCAATTCCCTCCATCCTGCTGCAGGGGGACGCAAAAAATATCCTGAAGAGCCTCACATACAATCTAGATAGGACTCTCCCAATGCTTTGTAAAGAATATGTTGACACCCATTCTTAGATCTCTGATTTTCTCTGTGTGATAGCACAAGGAGTCCAGGAACATCACTTCAGGCTGCAATTCATGTAGACTCATTTCCTTGATTTACAGCCTTATCTTTGTACCTCAAAGTTAAAGCTGAAACAATTCCTCCAGCTCCCTTAATATCTAGACTCTGAGAACAGCAGTAATGTGAAAGTTTGATAGGGTCTTAATGACCTAAATTGACCAAAGTTGCTTCTTTATGGGACGGCTCTGCAACCCATTTTATCTTCAGTTCGCAGGAGCTAATTAAACTAATTTGAAGACAGAGATAATTTGAATCAGCTCCAAAATGCAAAGGCAGACATGATTGTTCCCAAAGGAGAAGAGAGAATATTCACAATGTCTTCATCCAAATTTTTGTGATATTCAGAGTTAGGCTTTGATTCAGACCCACCTAGAAATAGCTAGTTATTTCCAGAAAGTCTCCACTTGAATACTGACGAAGTAGTTTCTTTGTAAAGAGCACTGTATTTTCCATTTAATTTCTTAGCAATTGATTAGCGTTGCAGAAACCATACATATAAGAACAATTGATTCACAGAAGGATAATTTCTTTTATTGTGCATTATTTCCTCAAATCGAATGTTCCAGTTATGTGGGCTATGGCAGGCTAATAACACCTCCATTTTCTGAATTCAGTGTTTTTTATTTACCATAATTGCTGTAAGACTAATTTATTTCTGTCAAGAACAGATGTCAGCTTCAGAAATCCTCCAATAGTCATTGGTAGCCATTTCCTCAAAGTAGTCATTAGCCTAGCAATGTTGATGCTCAGCTCTTGAAGAAAATGGAAATCTTTCTATGCCTGTCAATAAACTCTTCATTAGACCCCTATGTGAGTGATGAATAGTGTGGGTATTAAATCAACATTTTTGCATAATGTTACAGCTTTCACATTTCCACATAACAATGGAAATGTGGAATTTTTCTCCAAAAATTTACTTTTGAGGAAATTACCTCAGCACATTCAGTTGCACAAAAAAGAAAGAACATTTTGGTGAGTTCAGTGTTTCTGTTCAACCCATGTGCGACACCACATGCAAAGACAGCGAGGGATTCTTTTGCTTTCTGTGCCTGTAAGAGATCCCAGAGTCATTAAAATGCAAACTTAATACTCATTTATTTTGTACTCCCATGTACAGCACACAGTAAACTTAAATGCTGAGTAGGTGGGCAGGTGGTATTTTGAATGCACCCCAAGAAGTCTTTCATGACTAACACAAGGTGCTGTGATTAGATTGAATGAGAAATTGCACAAGCACTTGTGTCATTATAAAACAAGCAGCTACTGTTTTCTCCAGGGTCATTCTTTTTTCCCATTAGAGATTTCAACAAGATGTGTTTTAATGTATTTGCAGGATACCTTATGTATTTGTATTTTGCAGGATACATTACAAGCCTCTGTAAAAGCTGCCACATAGTCATGGTGAAAGTTTGGAACAAAAATATTGGAGCATTGCCTTGAAACACATCAGGAACTGGAAAATGATGAACCAGTCCAGAGAAAAGTACAACTATTCCCAAATTCTAGGGTCAGGATGATAGCAGAAGTATGTGCTTCTGCTGTATAGTTAGTGCCAAACCACAGCATGAATTTTTTAGATAAATAGATATTCTCAGTTATACTCAGAACAAAAAGAGAACAAGGATGTAATCATCCTGCAGGACACTTGTTAATCAAACAATATATCCTGTTCAGCAGAGGAAGAGCTTCTGAATACTCAATGAGCTTGACACACTGAAAAAGAAACATAACCCTTTCACACTGTGAACACCTCCACCAGGTGTTCAGCTGCTTGTCTCCCTGCAGCTCAGGCCTTTTACTGGTATGTCCACATTGTATATATAACTTGCCCCAGACTTCTAAGCAAGTAGCTAAACTCTGAAAAACGGCCATGGAAAAGCCTGTAGAAAGAACTACACGAAATAAGGGCAAAATTGCAGCTAGATTGGGGGGTGAGTGGTGTTTGTGGGCAGCTGATAGATTCAATAGCAAAATACCAAGACAGAAAGGATTCCAGGATTCTGTGACTCTAAAACCCTAAAGGGAGAAAGGTGGGCTCAGCAGACAGCAACTCATCAACATGGAAGATCCAACCCCTGGGCAGAGATCCTGTCTGGCCTCTTTCCTTCCTGACTGGCACCTTCTGACCAGCAAAGCCTCTTCAGGAGTCACTCCAAGGTGGTGAGCACACTAAAGCTTAGACTTGTAGCCTTGAGGGGTGATAGCCAACAGTATGATTTACAGTATGAATTTGTGCATGTCTTGCTTGCAGTCTCTTGGCATATAGCTCTTTAGCCTGCTTCTTTTTCTTCAGGATGCTTTGAGCCTGAGGAAAGTAACCTAAGATAGGGTTGGTGAGGTGCAAAGTGAAACCTTGAGCTGTCCATCAAAGCTAGCTCACCACTAGCAAGGCGAGGAGGAGAGGAGAGGAAGGGAAGGAAGAAGGGAAGGAAGAAGGGAAGGAAGAGGAGACAAATATTTTTGTAATCATAGGTTGCTTCAGGTTTCTGCCATTACTCCTTGCCTCCTTTTTTATCATGGCTCCATGGCTCCTCAAAAATGCTTGGTTCAAAACTTTTTCTAGCCTCAAAGGTGCATAAGGAGGAGTTAAGCTATGACAGTTGGTAATGGAGTAATCTAGGTTGGAGAACTAGAAACTTTTGTGAATGTGGTTCAGGTGTAAAAATACTCCAGGCCAAAATGTCAAGCCTGAGTCTGCTACCATTTTGACTAGGTCTTAGATATTTCAGTCTCCTCCTGATATACAGGAGACACCTGGCAGCATAAGCTTTATGAAGCACAAAAATCTTTATATACTAAGATGTGACAAAATGGATTTCAGAAACACAGAGCCAGTAAAACAGCAATCTCTCTTTCTCCTCAGGAGTACTCCTAGGTATTTGCACAGGATTAACACTGACAACAAGGCAAAATATGTAATCAAAGACATGCTGTTTTACAAATACCGAATATATGAATGGCTTTTAATTTCTTTTTTTTTTTCAGTACCTCTAAGAACACAATAGCCATGTTCAGTAAGTTTCTTGATAATTATTCGTATTTTTGTTTCTCTTCCAATTACATGAATTAAAAGCATGACATGACAAAGTCATATATTTGGAAGGAACTAAATATTGTTAGCAATGGGGGGTTGTTGATTATATTCATACAGCTCAGCTAGGGCTTATTACAGGGGGTTCTTTTTTATGAGTATTTAGTCATATATAATTTTAAGAATCTCTGCTATGTCTTGAACATTTCATGACTTCCACTAACTAAAGAGCTTCTGATATTTCAGACATAATATTTATAAAGTCCTATGAGATTGCAAATTATATTCAGTGGCAATTAGAAGAAAGTTTATGGATCAGAAATGGTGGCTAATGTAGACAAATTAGACATTGTGTAGAGTTTTAAAAATAGAACCCACCAATATTAGTCTAGTCTATATTGTTTTTAGAAAAGTTACTTGCATACTACAAAAACTCCAATTTACATTTTCCTGGGGCAGATAAGCTCTATATTAATAGACAAAATAATTAAATATAAAATACGTCACCAAAACATTTTCAGGATAATCAGGATTATTCTTTTAATAAGTTAATACATGTTACCTGAGGCAGAAGAGGGCATATGAAATGACTCATTTTCAGAGTTTGAAGGCTTGAAAATAAAATTACCTGAGTATTCATAGGTTTCATGAATAAAGACAACTAACTTGCAAAGTGGCAAAGTTTCAGAAAAGTGACACCAGTAATTTAAAGACTTCAATGAAGTGTAGTGAATTGACTTTCTTCACAATAAATAGAATTTGTAAATTGCAACCCAACAAATGCACTTAAAAAAAGCTAGAGGGAATTTTAAATATCACATAGCAAAATAATGTCTATGTTACAGTATCTTAAATTCTATGAAAGCAATAGCACAACATTTACAGTTATATAGGTAATGACAGCTTGTTAGGGAAAAAATGCCATTCTCTTTATCACATCTTCACTTGCTTCAAAAGTGTTAAAGAGCTTGTTTAATATTGACACAAAGCAGCAAAAATAAATCCCAGCAGAACAGATGACCATATCTTTAGCTGGACAGGACTGGGGTTTTGAATGAAGACATATCTTCCATAGCTTGTACACATAGTGGTAGTTCAAGAATTGATAATCATGATTTAGGCAAAAAGTCTTTCATTATATCAATCCGTGTATTAAATAATGACTCTTGACTGCTGTTTTCAATACGTTTATGTCATGACATACCAGAATAGATGTAATCCACCCTGCTTGCTGATTTGACTCACTGTAAGAGCAACCAGCAACTTGCACAGGAGTGATGTAGGGTTTTCCTCCTCCTCTGCTGCTGTCAGGTCTTGTAAGGTGCTAGCCATTTCCTAGCAGACTGCAAATAACTAAGGATCTCACTCTAAAAGTGCTATTTTTCTTCTCATTTTTTCCCTTCACTGGGACTGTGGGTGGTGATTTGCATACACAGAATCAGGTTAAAATCAGATGGCTGTGTAGTGTGGCTGTTTAACCATCAGCCCCTGTCGTGGTCATGGCACCTCTATGGCAACAAGTGAACTGTGTGTGGAGCTCCTGACCATCAGCCCACACAACTAAATCAAAGCTTCTTCTGGGCTGTATAAATATGTCATGCTGTAGGCTGCAGAGGAGCTGCTTTGTGTATGATGAAATGTTTCTGCTGAAAGATAACTTAGTTTAATAGCTTCTTGACAGATTGAAGCCTTCCATCTTTATCTAAATTCCTTTAGAAATAAATTCTTCATCCTATCAGTATTGCTACTCACAAGTGTATCACAAACATTAGCTGCATTTTTTAGCCATTTGACAGGTCTGGTGGTCTGACTGGAATAAGTCTGTTATCACATATAAAGTTTTCTGGCTTCATGTCCAAATATATTTTGTGTTGGCACAGCTACACATTACTTGAGAGAAACCTGCTCCCACCGAGACCATTAAAAACTCTGAGGTGTGGGGAATAACTCAGGAATGACATTTACTCCTTCAGTAACATGTTAAAGAAATTGCAATATGAGGACTGAAAAATAACTCTTACAAAGTCAAAGAAATGACTATGGAATTGGTTAGGTGTTTTGGGCCAATGTTGCAGATTCTCCATCTAGAAAAAATACTGGGGTTTTTTTAGATCTTGCAGATAATTTAAGGAAATAAGGTTTTTGTTTTTGTAGCACACTGTTTTAGAATAATTTCTTCAAAATTTATTTTTGTAAGAATCAATTTTCACATGAAAATAATATACAGAGGAGGTATATCTCTGATACGTTTTGTGAGCTGTTTTTTACACTGTGCAATGTGAAAATTGCTCATTAAGTGATCTGGCATCATCACATATAACAGCAATGTAGAACCACTTAAAATGGGTAAACTACATGTTGTAGGTGAAGGGTAAGAGGTACAAATCAGATATGGTGGCAAATATGAGCCTGTTCTCTTGCTTTGTGATCTGGTTTATTTTTTATATGATTTATGCCTTGATCTATGCCTGCTGTTCCAAATTATGTTATTTTAATTAAGAAGAGCTATTCTGTCAGAAAGCAGAGGGTTCTCAGCCTTCCTTACAAACATCAGACCTAAAACAACTGAGGATAGCATGAGGGTAGCAGGATGTTTTTTCTGAAAATACTCTCATGAATGATTTTCCTTTAGTGAGATTTTTCAACTGTTATATTATTATAGCAGTAAACATATGGAGATTTGTTAGTGAGAAATTTGCTCTTCTGAAGAAATGTGAACAAATATACTCAGTGTTCAGGTCTGGTCAGGGTGTAGTGAATCACCTGACTGGAGAAAATCTCCAACCAGGATGGGAACTATGAAAAAATGCATCTTTTTTTTTTTTTTTTTTAATTCAGTAGTTCTCTAGTGAGAGGAGTCACACAGCACATGAAGTCTCTAGACAACTCCCTATTTTCTCTGAGGAAATTTAGTTTCCACATCTCACCTGATCACTGAACCATGAGCCACCTGGCAAACAGGACAGAGAAAGAGCTTCCTAGTCTCTTTTTTTTAACTGCATCTCAATTCAACAGACTAATTAAAGCTTTATTAAATGAAACAAAGAGAGGACAGTTAGATAACAACTAGGAAATTGACCTGGGAAGTAGGAGAGATTATTTTCAATCCCTGCCTCCCAGGCCCAGAACAGTTAGATAACAACTAGGAAAGTGACCTGGGAAGTAGGAGATATTATTTTCAATCCCTGCCTCCCAGGCCAAAGGAAAGATTTGAACTTCTCTAAGCCTTGTTAAGTTGCTCCAGTCATTAAAAGATTGTGTGTTTGTTATGTCTTGTGGGAAAACTGTCATAGGCATCTAGGTCTGAAAGAGGTGATGAACCCAAACCTTCAAATGGAGAAGAGGAGGTCAGAAAGGTAAACCCTTCTTGATCTTTTCAGTGGTTCATGAGGCTCTCTATCAACCCTGTCTATCTCCTCTATCCTCTTCCAGGCACTGCACAATAAGCCCTGATTAGAAGAAGGCTGTAGGTTTTTCTGATGCTGCAGAGATCCCAGTAAAGCATGGTACTTTTCTTGGTTGGCCCATAGTATCTCGTTGTTTTTAATTGAAACACAATGTGTGTGTCTTTCCAGTACTATTTTTAAAAAGAGATGTTGAAGACAAAACTTCTGCTTGCTATACTGCTTGTTTTATGGATAGGCAAAGGTAGGGTTACTAGATATGTTGCCTGCAGCATGACATTTTTGTGCCACAGTTAGTTTCCAAAAGGATAAGGAGACTGCCAATGAGAAGCTGAGCTGTGTATACACAACTTTGGCTTTTGCAGTGCTCCCAAGGAAGATGCAGAAAGGAGCAAAACAAGTCAAGGATGATAACGAACTACTTGTAACAACTCATACTTCCATTTGTCAAGAGCACTCCAAACTGGGCACTTGACTGAGCACAGCGGCTTCATGTGGCACTGTACAGTCAGACAGATTTCAGTTGGAAAACTGTGTGCATGGCAGCTGGCTGTTCTTGGCAGTGAAGAAGATGGTCTGGAATGCACAGCCAGCACTACACATTTGCAGTGTTTGCCTGGTCTCTGCTAACAGACCCACAGCAAGGCCACGAGAAGGCAGCACAGTGCTGCAGAACAGCCTTTCCCCCTTGGAAAGGACCTCAGCCTTCCTCGGTGGGTGTCCCTCAGGAGCAGCCCCGACACCTCTGTGATGGCACAGTGCAGTGGCTGAGGCTGCCTATGGCCTCAGAGCTCCTCAGCAGATATAAAGGCTCCTTCACTGCACAGTCTGCCCAGAGCTCTGTGCACACACAGGACCCGCAGGCCCCAGCAGGAGCTCTGACTCGCTCTTGGAGCTGTGTGTGGAGGACAGAGGCAGCTGTGGGTGCTGAGCACAGGCAGTGCCTTCCAGCACCCCTTGTGTCCCAGCTGCTGCACAGAGCTGGGAGTACCCTCAGTGCCCGTCCCTGCTCAGCAAGGAATCCCTGCAGGGCAGCAGCTCAGCAGCCAGGGCCAGCATCAGCCAGCTGATGCAGTCTGCGCTGGCGAGGCCACCTCAGTGCCCCATCTGCCTGGAGGATGCTGAGGATGCAGCTTCGTGCTCTTCTGCTTCCACCAGTT
>NW_008675184.1:0-4570 GCF_000695815.1 Acanthisitta chloris
GGATCCCCCCCAAGATGGGTGCAAGGATCCTGCTGGGATGGGTGTGGGGATCCCGGGATATCATTTCCCAGTGGGTGTGGGGACCCCTGGGATCATCCCCCAATGGGTGCAGGGACCCCATGGGGTCTCGGACCCCTGGAATTACCCTTGCTGGGCACAGGGTTTCCATGAGGTCTGGGAGCCCCGGGATCCCCCTGGCTAGGCTTAGGCCCCTGGGGGCCATGACCCTGTGCACCCCTGGCCGCCCCTGCTGAGCCAGGCTGAGACTAGCCACAACTCACTGCACTGATGTGACGGCTGGTTGATCCCTCCGCACTGCAGGGCTGAAAACATTGGACTTTTTTTCCCTTCTCTCTCATTCCACAGGCTTAGGCAGCAGCTCCTCCTTGCTGCAGTTTGGGCTGGGGACAAAAACAGGGGAGAAATCAACTCTTAGAGGAAAAATTACACTCTCAGTTGGGAAAGCTAGAGAGCAGCCCCGGGCTGTGCTTTCCAGCAGGAAAATCCTTATTTTCAGGTCCAGGTTTAGTTTATTTCAGCCTGAAAAATCCCAGAGTTGCCAAGAAAATTATATTCCCTCCCTATAGGATTGTGTATCCTGCAGATTTAGACACATTAACACTGTTCAAACACTCTTACACTAGAAATGCCATTGGTGCAGCAGCTGCGGAGTTCCTATAATTCCTGAATGGAGCCCCGGGGGGCCAGAGCCTTCCACAGATCCCACATGGCATCCCCCAAAAGTGGCACCTGCTAGCCTCATCCTGTATTTGTAGAAGATGGAGCTGGGCTCGGGCTTGGGGGAGCTGGAGGGGCTGAGCTCGCTGCCAGCTGCAGCCGTGCTCCAACCCCCAGTGGGATTCGGGGATTTCACAGGCTGTCCTGAGCCCAAGCCTGTCCCATGCCATACTGCCCCATGCCAGCCAGCCTGGGCCTGCCACGGCAAGGATTCCAGGAAGAAACTTCCTCTAATAAAACTTACGGAGCAGCAACCTACACGTGTCAAAAGGACATGGATCCCGGCCAGGGCTTCTGTGCCAAAAGCATTTCTCCCCCATGGAGCTGCATCCCATTGACACGAAGAATCCAAAACACAGCAGCAGTGGCCTGGGGGTTGCCAATGAAGGTCCTGGTGCTGTGTGGAGGGGAAACTATTTAGGGTTTGCTCTCCAAGCACCCCGAAACTCTCACAGTTGTCCCCAGGTGGCCACCTGGGAGGGGACAAAACAGGGACAGGGAAAGAAGAGGGGCAAAGAAGAGGGTAAAGGATGAAGGGGGGAAAATGTGGTAAAGGAAGAAGGGGTGAAGAAAAATGTGCAAAAAAAGGAGTGAAGAAGGGAATAAAGGAAGAAGAGGGCAATGAATGGGGCAAAGAAAAAAGGTAGAAAAAGGGGGCAAAGAAAAAAGGGAGAAAAGGGGGACAAAGAAGGGGACAAGGAAAGAGACAGGGAAAGAAGGGGGGGGAAAAAGAAAGGGGAAAGAACAGGGTAAGGAAAATAGAACAGGTAAAGATGAAGAGAAAGAGACAGGGAAAGAAGGGGGGGAAAAAAGAAAGGGGAAAGAACAGGGCAAGGAAAATAGAACAGGTAAAGATGAAGACAAGGAAAGCGCAGGGCAATGAAGGGGCAAAGAAGGAAGAGGGGAACGGGGTAAAGAAAGACGAAGAAAGAGGTAAAGAAAGAGATAAAGAAGGGGGCGAGGAAAGAGGGTCCGGGATTCTTCCTGCCAAACCTGCGGAGGCTCCCCTGCCCACACCAGGATGTCCGGAGGGGCCAACTCGTCCCGCCCCTTCTTCTCGAGGAAACGAAACCATCACCCCTTCGAGCACGTCTCGGTGCCACCCCCCCCGCGAAATTTTCCCGGTGTCACCGCCACTGTCCCCGAGCCGTCGGGATGGAGCCGGCGCTGCCGTCGTACGAGGCGCTGCCGGCAGGGATTAACATGGATGAGATGTCCCGGAGCGCGGTGGTGACGGTGGAGGAACAGCAGCCGCTGCCTCCCCGCGACCCCCTAGTCTGGTCCATCTGCAGCACCGGGGATCCTGCTGGCTCTCGTCTTCTCCGTCAAGGTGGGAGACTCGGGAAGGGCCCTGGGATGGGAAGCAGCCCCGGAGACCCCACTGAGCCCCTGAACCCAGGGAAATCCATGGAGTCCACTGAGCCCTGAACCCCCAGGACACCTGTGGAACCCACTGAGCCCCCACGCCGGTGTGCTTCATGGAGCTCACTGAGCTCCTGACCCCAGGGATGGCCATGGACCCCACTGAGCCCCCACCCCGGGGTGCTCCATGGAGCCCACTGAGCTCCTGACCCCAGGGACAGCCATGGAGCCCACAGAGCTCCAGTCCTGCTATGCCCAAAGCACCTCACAGAGCCCCTAGCCCCAGGGACACCCATGGACCCCACAGAGCCTCAGCTCTGGAGTACCCAAGGGACCCCACAAAGCCCTGGACCAGAGGGTGCCCTACAGACCCATAAAGCCCCTGTTCATGGCCCCCTGGCCCCACAGAGTCCTGGCTGGCAGCTCTGGAGAAAGTAAGGGTTTGGAGCAGGGGGGCAGGAGGCACCCTCCCCTCCAAACCTACTGACTCTCCCCTCTGCCTCCCCACAGTCCAGGGACCGTAAAAACCTGAGTGACTACAATGGAGCCCAGAGCTACGGATCCACGGCCAAGCAGCTCAACATTGCTGCCCTGGTGGTCAGCATCATCATCACTATCGTCTTCATTGCTCTGTTCTTCATCAGGACCACGTACTACACACGTCTTTAGAACTTAACTTAGCCCCCTCCCTGCTCCACTGGCAGCACATTCCCCCCAAGCCTGCCAGGAGCACCTGTACCCCTCAGAGCTGGGGGTGTCCTCCATGTGCCCCCGTGGAGTCTGCTGGGGCTCCTGTCCTGCTTTCTTTACTGTTCCAAGATGTTGGGGAGCCCTGTCTGATGGCTACCCTTGTTGGAAGTGCCTGGGGACAGACATCTCTTCTTGCCGGGGGAGCTGAGAACTCCTAAACCGGTTATAGCGAAGGGAGGGTGCCCTCCCCTGCTTGCCACTTCACTCTGGGTTTGCAGCCCCAACTGCCTTGAAACAACCCAAGAAGTGCTTTGTTTGGAGAAAACTTGGTTCAAATAAAGGTTGCTTTTGCTTTTACCCCAGCTCGGTTGCGTGTTGGTGGGAAGTGGTTTGGGGGCCTCCTGCCCCAGTTCGGCTGGATGAGAAACAACATCTGCTTGTGGCATGTGCGTGGGAGGGAAATTGTTCCTCAGCTGGTATATAATGCTCAAGGACATGCCAGGCTCCATGGACATCCCTGTGGGATGTGAAGCACTTGGAAGGGTCACCCCAAGGTTGTGGATAGCACCTCATCTGTGCCAGGCTGTCACTGGGAGAACCCCCATCCTCACTAGTCCTCAGGGAGGGGTAGGAGCAAGGGGACTTAAGGGCAAGCTGGATTTGGTGGGATGGAATGAACTGGAACATGACCGTGTGGAGCAGCAGACCTGGAGAGATTTCCAGAGGGAAGGGGACCATGGGGGTTGTGGCTCCATCCCGAATCGCCTCACTGCACTTCTCCTGAGGCTCTGGATTCCATGTTTCTCCCCTGCAGGGAGGCCATTTGGGATGCTGTGATGGTGCACAGCCCCCATCCCTTATGCCAGAGCCTGGTGTCCTGTGGATGGGAAGTCTGGTGTCCTGGGGATGGCTGCACTCCCAGAGCATGGCTGTCTGGGAACAGCCACATGCACACCTGCAATAGGAAGAGGGGAAGCAATTCAGTGCCTTGCTCTGCTGGCACATGCAGCTTTTGCTTTTGCTGTTAATCTCTCTTCATCAATCATTTTTTGCTCCACTGCTTCCCAGCAAACATGGGTTCCTGGCTGCAAACAGGGATCCACTGCCCACCTGGCCCCAGCCCTGGGATACCCAAACCCCTGCATGTCCAATAAGGACTTGGAACAACAAAGGCCATTGCTCCAAGATCCCCTCTTCCTCCTTCTCCCTGTTTTTATCAAGTTTCCAGCACAAATCCAAAGTGCAGCCCCATGCAAGCCAACATGGAAAAAAACTGACCCTTTCCCAACCCAAACCAGTCACCAGCAAAGCCTTCCTCCTGCCCGAGGCCACCCCAGGCTACCCTGGAGAGCTCCTTCCAGTCCATCCACACCAACCCCAAAGTCCACTCTGAGTGGACTCCACTCAGAGTCCCCCAAATCCCCTCGAATTCCCTTGGAGTCACCAAAGTCCCCTCAGAGGACCTAGGGTCCCTGGAATCCCCTTGGAGTCCCCAAAATCTCTTCAAATCCCTTCAGAGTCTCCAAGCTCCCCTGGATTCCTTCAAGTCCCTTCAGAGTCCCTTAGAGACCCCCAAATCACCCCTCAAGTCCCTTCGGACTCCCCAAAGTCTGCTCAAAGTCCCTTCAGAGCCCCCTCCCGAGGTCTTCTGGAGTCCCACGGGGTGCCCTCAAAGTCTCCCAAATCCCCTTAAGCCCCCCTGAACCCCCAGAGCTGCCCTGCACCCGCGCGGGGGTCGCGGAGCAGAGCTGAGCGCGCCGCGGTGTCCGTGTCCCTGCTC
>NW_008675185.1:0-3979 GCF_000695815.1 Acanthisitta chloris
CTTTGTGATATGGCAATTCCAGTGAGTTCATAGGGTTCTGTATTTTCTCCTGGTACCACAGGAGCAAATAGTCTCCACTTGAGTGAAATGCAGTTCAAAACATTCTGCAGTGCTCACCTGTGGTTTCAAAACTTAGCCTTGCACAAAGTAAAAGTTTCTGCAAGTCAAAATGAGGTCCACTGATACCCTGAAAGCTTCCTTGTTTTGACTGTTTTACTCAGATGTGGCTAAGTCAAATATAGTAAATAATGTCTTGTATAGAGAAGGGAGGTGTAAACTGCTATTTCTTCTCCCAGACTGGAGCTGTCTGTGTGGGACAAGAGAAGTTACTAGGGTAAGTGAATGCACCAAGATTATGATGCTTACCAGGAAACAGATTTGTTGCAAAGAGGCAAACCTGCCATCTGATAGTAACTGGGCAGGTGGTGATTTGTGATTACTGTTCCTGAGTAGCTGAGAATTATGCACATCCTATTATGTTTGTTAACCCATCTGTCCTGCTTACCCCCCACATACTTTTATCTTATTCTCATCTTTAAAGCTATTAGCTCCTTCTGTAAGAGGCTGTAATTTACTCTGCTGAATTATGTCACCAGCATGTCCCCAGGCATGTCCTATCTTTATGCATGTCCTTCTTGGCCCCGACTGACTGTGAGCAAAGATTCAGACGTTGCTGACAATGTGCTTGTACTGATCTGGGGGGGCAATCTGAATAGCTGGATTGTTGTCCAGATTAAGGCAATTTTGGGACCACATTTGCTTCTTGGGAGCCAAGATTTTGGGTTCAGTAGAGATTTCTGAAAAGGAGACAGCTTTGTACATTCTTGGTCACAACAGGGGTGGGCGTAGTGGTGGTGGCATTTTTATGGGTACATATTTCTTTGGAATATGTTTGGGCAACCAGTTTTACCTCCACTGGAAGCCACTCTTTAATGTCTCATATAATGACTGCCTCTGTGCAATAGTAACAATATACACTTATTACAGACTTTTTTTTTTTGTTTGTTGTGGTATTTTTGTGTCTGGTTTTGTTTTTGTGTGTGGGGTGTTTAGTTTTTTTTTTTAATGACTTCCAATGAGACAAGGGCAGTAGACCTGCCTATGACCAAACAGATAAGCAGAGGCAGCACTTCATCCTTCATCATCTGGAAATCTGAGGTGGCCACTCAAGTTTGAGTGGATAGGGATGCCCAGGAGAGAATAAGGTCAAAGCTCATTGAAAACTGAAGGGAAGCATTGGTGTAAGATAAAGGAAAACACAAGGCCCAGGATCCAGACAGAATTGTGAAGGCCACCTTTGTGTAAATTGTCTAAGCCATCAGTAACCAGCAGAGAAGAGCTCCTGAAGTCAGTTGAGACCTGGCATGCAGCAGCTCACAGTTGTCTCAGCTGTGTGCCAGTGCAGATTATGGCAGCTGCTGTATGAGGTTTCCCCAGCTCACTGTTATTACCTGTTGCCAAATAGAGAGTGGGGGGTAAGAAAAGCAGAAAGTGGTGTGGCTATTCTAAGCCTCTGCCCTAAACCAGCTTCATCCATTCATGATACTGAGATGGGGAAATGGCACTCAGGGTAATGCATGCAAATCATCTGAAATGGGATCAACTCCTCTCCATCCTGCTCTTCTGCTTTGATTTCCATGTTAGCTCTCATTTTCCCCTTGCCTGTGTTTTCTGTCAGTGTTTGACCTTTCCTCCCCAGTCCCTTGGCCTTTTCTATTCTAAGCTGATAAGAAGGAGCTCAGAGTTGATATGCAGGAATCCCTGGACACAGCTATTTTTTTCATCAGTAGTTAATTTTCCACTTCTTTTATTTCCTTTGAGATTCAATACATCTACTTTCATGCTTCTGTGATTCAGTTTGTGGAGGAGACAGACAAGGAAATGCTGAATAAATCTCTTGCTTTCTCTCTCTCTCAATCCTTTACTCCCATCTTTCCATTGCTCCCTCTCCCTCTCTTCATACACCACTGTTTTCACATCTGGCTGAGTTGGGTTTTTTTGTCTCTTTAGGACTCCAGCTTAGGACAATTACAGATGTTGAGAGGGAAGTCAGAGATAGTCATGTTTGACTGACTAGAAGATGTTGTGGCTTCAGCCCTCCCAGACTTTCACTGTAGGCACTTCAGAAAGCTGCCACATGGCTTCACTTGGAAGCCCCATTGGTCCTGGACAGTGATAGCTCCTGAGGAGTATGCAACAAAGGGTAGAGTGTTCTTCATAAATACCATTCCTTTCAAGTATTTTATCTTGATGACAGCATAAAAAATTTATTAGAGGAGAAAGGCTGCATGCTATGGAAATGCATCTCTAACAGAAAGAAAATAGGAGGAGGGGCAGAAGAAGGAGAGAAAATGATTGTTGAGAAGTACATTTAGTGCAGGTAGCTCTGTGTGCAAGCTGCAATGTGAGTTGCAGGTTGAGCTCTGGGGGGCAAGAGTCCAAGCCCCAGGCAAGAGGCTGTGAACTGCTGTCCCTTTGCACAACAAAGGGCATGAGGACCTGTAGCACCAGCCAGGTGACTGGACACTTAGAAACACAGCAGGAGCTGAGGGCTCCGGAGTTTAGCACACTTAGATGTGAGGGGATAAATGTCCAGGGGTTCCTTTGTTCAGGGTCCCTCCTTGGAGGCACTTAGCTCGAGCTATTATTTTTCTACTTAGTTATTGTACCAAGATTAAATTATTTTATGGACTGAGATGTCTGAGGCTCTGCTATGAGTAACCTGGGGTCGAGTTGGTAAGGAAATCTGGACTGTGTGAACGTGGGGTGTGTAGCTGCAAAGGGACTTTGGTCCTAGCTCAGGTGGTGTGTGTGACTGCCAGAGGGACTCCTGGATAGCTGGACAGGGAAGTTTGCTTAATATAATGAAAATACAGTTCCTTGTGTTACTATGCCCCTACTATGTTCACTAACTCGGTGCAGAGGCAACTGTTTTTCATTAGAAAATAGTCTGCTTAGTTTATCATGTAGCATAGCAAACTGTCATCTCATTACTGAGAGAGGGTTGCTAACTAACTAAATGCTGTTTTATACTAGATTCATGTTTGTAGCATCTGATTATGTAAAAGTAGCTGAAGTCACAGGCTAACAGTACCTGTCATGTCTGAGGGGAACACGTGTTGATTTCTGAGCAACTGTCTAGTTGTGTGATTTTTAAGAGGCATGTCTGAGGGAGCACATATGGGCAAAGAACTGCCAAATGGGTTTCAAACTCGTCTGGGAGAAGTCTGCTTAGCAGCCAGACAGGACTCAGACATTGCATTCAAGTAGAAGCATGTAAATATCATTCAGATTATTAACAGAACATGAGAGGATACAAGATTGTTTCACACACACACGCTAGAAAGATGTTTGGATATAGTAGTCCAAATGTCCCTCTTTGTATAATGGAGCCGATGATGAAGTCTACAGGGACACTACAATATGACGAGGATTAGCATTTGGGCTGTTCAAGAGCTAAAAACTTTTCTCATATTTCTCTGACTTCTCAGGTGGTCAGATGGGCTAAGAGGTCAAACATAGTTATTGAAGTGTTTAAATCCAGCTAATACAAACTTCGTTGCTCTTTTAAGATCATATAAAGGAGGTAATTCTTACCTACCAACTAAACACTGGTAGGAATATTCACAACAGCTTCAAATCTACCATACTTGGATGCTAATACTATGTGATACAGTATAAAGTTATCTCTGACCTGAAGTCCCCATCCTTAACCCACTGGTTTTTGTCTAACTCAGGAGTTAAAATCTCTTTCCTGGGTCATTTGTCTATAATAACAACAAAATTCTTTCCTCTATCTTGATTCTTTCATGAACTGATAGAACTATAAAGAATAAATCTGTGCAGCTGATCTGATGCACAAATATTCTGCAATGTTTAATGCTATGCCTAAGTATCAGGGAAGCATCCCATTACCTGGCATTGTGAGTCATTATTGGCTTGGTTTAACTTGCAGGAGCTCCTTGTTCTCAAAGGGAAA
>NW_008675185.1:3991-7825 GCF_000695815.1 Acanthisitta chloris
CCTGGCTAGTCAGAGGACCATACTGACCCCAAAAGGAATAGCAGTAAGTAAGTAGCTGCTTAAGAAGGCACCAAGAGGAATTAATTCTCAATTGCTTTCTATTGCTGAAAAGGAGGAGATTTATGGCACTTTTATTCAACTATGCAAATGTGACCTGAGCTCCAGGGAAAGGCATGTTCTATATATCTAGAAAAAGATCAGTCAATGAACCAAAATGTTTATATGTCTCAAAAGGGACTTCTTGCTATTTGGTGAAGTGTCTGTTATCTTGAGCTGAGGATCTTCTGATGCAAGTTTGAGCCAAGAAACAAGTAATTTGCTTTGGGCTCTAAACAGACCTGGTGGAATAGTGAATTATTTAGTGTTTTGACTGGACCAAAAATTTAGGCGAAACAGTTGGATTTTATCCCGAATATAATTTTTTTGTAGTAGTGTTGCCAAAGCAAGACATCTATGCCATCCCCTTGGTATCATCTTGGTTAAATCCAAAATGCTTTCTTTAATCTCCCTCAATGTCAGCTGCATTTTCAGGATAACTGCTATTAAAGTGGGTTTTTTTGTTATGTAGGCCATCAGGCATTTTTACAGCACCAGAACACAAAGATCCTTATTTAAGGGAAGTGGGACCTAAATATCTTTGAGTTTTCCCAAAGAGGATGTGTGTATGGCAGAGTGGTTTTTAAATTGGATACAAGCACTGCTATTCCTTTGCTTGGCAGGAGATCAGTCACAGTTGATGCCCTCAAGATGACTTATGTTCTTGAAAGCATCTTTTTATACTAGATGATCTCAGGAGATCTTCCAATCCCAAAGGTCCTGTGGTTCTGGAATTAAGCCACTGTTAATGGCAGTTCAAGCTGAGTGACCTGTTTGGCATCTTTTGAACAGACACTTTTCACCTCCAGAGAGAGTGGGTTAAAACATGCCTTCGGGTTAAAAGTCTAAACTGGGTGCAAAGCTGGGCCATGCTTTCTGGTCGTCCTGTTGTCTGAGAGTGGGGGTGATTCTGTCTGTGAAATGGACATTATGAAAACTAGAGTGCCATTTACAGCCACATTTGTTCTTCTACCAGGGAAAAGATTTGGTGATAGAGTGCCAATTTACATTACATTTATTCTTCTACCAGGGAAAAGATTTGGTGATCTCATCTACTTCTAGACTAGCAAGGATCTTGGGTGTGTCCAAAGCTTTGGCATGTCTAAAATGCCATCTACAGGCCCAGGTAGATTGGATTTTTGTCCTTGTATGTGCTGCTGCTTGAAGTACAGCTGGCAGTCTAAGGTTCATTGATGGTAACCTTTTACATTACATTTATTCTTCTACCAGGGAAAAGATTTGGTGATCTCATCTACTTCTAGACTAGCAAGGATCTTGGGTGTGTCCAAAGCTTTGGCATGTCTAAAATGCCATCTACAGGCCCAGGTAGATTGGATTTTTGTCCTTGTATGTGCTGCTGCTTGAAGTACAGCTGGCAGTCTAAGGTTCATTGATGGTAACCTAGGTTAAAACCAAAAATCTCAAACCAGCAACTCAGTTGATGAGCTACTTTTGTTCTGTTGCTGAAGAAACCATTTGTTCTGCTGTGTGTTTGCTTCTCCTGCAGCTAACACTCACCTCTCCTCATTAGTAAATTTGGTTATTTGTGTTTTCACCCTCTGTTCACCACAGTTACTCTGAAGACTAGTTCACGTCTGGTTTGTGTGAAATTCAACAGCAATTGCGTTTGAAGGACAAAATCAACTTTATATATATATGTGGATATATGTATAATATAAATAGATACCACTTGAGACTGTGAGCTTCATGAGAAGAGTTAGCATAGCAAGACCTAGTCTGGCAAGGTGAGGACTACTATTTTTGGCAGTAATGATACCTCAGTTCAGACAGATCTGGGATGTCTTGATGTGAGAGAGATGAGACCCAGAGATGAAAGAAATACATAGAATCAAGTGTAAAGTTTCATTGATGGTGAATGTATGGAAACTGAAAGTAAGCAAGTATATGATCAAGCCACCTAGGGCATTAGGAATTTCTACAAGATTTGAAAGGATTGGACATATTGAAGAGACAAGCAGGTTTCCTTTAGGGTATAGGAGTAAAAAAGGGATGTTAGTTAGATTGGCTTAGGAATGTAGGAATAATAGGATGTAATTTATATTGCTTAAGGATGTAGAAGAAAGAAGATTTACATAGCATGGTTTAAGGCTGTAAAAGAAATAGGATTAAACTAACCACATGAAAAATTTAGGTGTTAGGAAAAATTTCCCTTACCAAGACTTGCAGGATGGTTTTCCAGAGGAAGAAATGATAGTAGGATTAGGCTATTTCTCTCTGACTACATAAATCACTGGGTATGGTGCTTTAAGTTCCTGTAACATCTGGCATGCAGAGGTGGAAACAGAGAAAAAAAATAATAGGCTTTGATTGGTTTATCTGGTATAAATTTGCTAGTTTTGTTTTTGACCTTTAAGAGCCTTCCCTGTGTGATATTTTTTTTCTGCATATGGTATGTAGTTATGAATAATGTTACGGGTGAGAAATCAAGCACACAATAGCCTAGAAAGTAAAAAAAAAAGTGATTTCTCTTGCAACAATTTTGTATTCAGCTGTTTTGTAACTTGACTGTATATCAAGGACCTATTGATAAATTGGAAGAGTCCACCAGAATAATGCCTCAGATTATCTAGGAAATTTGATATATCTAGGGAAGACTGAGAAAGATCATCACTGTAGACCATGTAGACCTACTTAGGAAGAAGTTTGCAGCACTTCTGGCAAAGAAAGGTCTGATGAGACCCAGCAGTTGCACACTGAATTACAGAAAAGAATGAGGGGGACTAAGGCTTTTTTAATGGTGAGGATAACTTTCCATTGGGATGAAACACTTGGAGAGATGATAACTTTCCCATAGATGAGTTTCTCAAATCTAGACTGGCCTGTTGTCTAAAAGATATTCTAGCTCAAACACAGGCACTTTGATAGTGAAATTTTTAGTTGAAATTCAATGGTAATCCGGCAAAATCATAATCTTTCCTTCTGCTCTTGATATATAATTTTCAGCTTCATACAGCCTATGTGTTACCTCAGGAATAATATGAGTAGCTATAAAACTGGGAAGTTTTCTGTTTTCTTGCATAGCTTGACACCTGTTTTGTTCTCAGGATTACAGAGAGACTGCACACACATGTGTTCGTGTCTAGAGTGTTGTTTCTAGCACACCACCACTTCTAGGACCTGACACCAGTATTTTTCTCACTGGAAATCCCTGTTTAGTCTGTGTGCAAAGGTGAACATTGTCCCTACTGGCACTGGAAGCCCATACTTGGAATACCGAGAACATGTCTTAAACCAGAAAAGGTGATACAGATAAGGCCTGGGCTTTAAACTCTTCCAATGGGGACAGGGCAGCAGCACAACAGAAAGGTGTCATGATGTCCTGAAGGTGCAGTGCCTCAGGTGGTTTTTATGAAATAGGCTGCTACATCTCTACAGGAAGACTGCTACAGAGGGTAGGAAGGAAATATGGCAAGAAAATGGGGTTTGTTGTGTGAAAGTAAGCATGAGTACAATGGTGGCCTTTCTGACAAGGTGAGCAAAGTCAGGCAGTGGAGTTGGAAATTAGTTAGGGTACCATAAAGGATGTAGAAGTTGAGTGATTGAGAAATTATGCTGAAATACATTTTGCATGAAGAAATAGAAGGCTAAGTGAATGAGTAGGGGAGGGTCAGAGGCTGTAAAAGAATGTTAATAAGGGAGTCATATTTTTCTACATGGAACTTGTCACTAATCTCCCATTTCTTTTTCTCTGGGTCCTGTGTGCTTCAGGGGTCTTCA
>NW_008675185.1:7847-9101 GCF_000695815.1 Acanthisitta chloris
CTGAGTCTTTCCTTCTTTCAGAGGAAATCAGTGTTTTGCAAACTGACACTATGATATTAAGGAGTTTACTTTCCTCTAGGTTTTTTGTACCTAGACTTTTCTGGGTTTTCAAAATTTTTTTCCTTCCCCCACCCATAACAGATGATGAAGTTGACATGAACTGGAAAAGCATGAGGTTGGAAAAAGACATCCAGCAGCAGAGAGAAACTGAGAAGTCTAGACACATGCCTGTCAACAGGAGAAGTGGAAGATCACTCATGATTGGAGAGCAAGTGCTTACAAAAGAAGTGCTGTGCTGTTAAAGAAAAAAAAAAGCTGAATGGAATGCATGGTCCTTGCAGACTTGCTTCAAGGGCTAAATCCTCAGGCTAAGAGAAAATGGAAATTTACTTTCCCCTGTTTCAGTTAGATTTCTACTCTGGAATGAAAGGTTAAAATATAATTTTCACAGCAGCAGCTTGAGGCACTACAAGGGTTCATGGGAACTGTAGTTTAAGGCATAATTTTTTTTTCCTAACTGCTATTCTCTCTGTCGATGCCTATCCCATAACTCCAAAGAGCAGCAGTTGGTTATGCTCTTGGGCTGAGTCTGATCTGTCTTGACCCTGATGGATAAAACCTGGACCCATTTAAATTAGGTCTGTTAATGCTTTGGACCTGTTATGCATATGCATGGCGATTTTGGAGCAGGGATGTTCTATCATCCTGCATTTTTGTTTTTAAAGCATAATCCCTATTTTCCTAATAGAAACTAGTACTGTCTACTGGATTTATCCTTTTTGGCAGTGGTTTTAGCCCCTGGCCTGTAATTTAACTCATAAGGATATGATCCCTCATCCCAAGGCCATTTCTGCTTTCTTTTAAAGCTCTATCTGCTGCAGAAGCCAGAATATGCTCAGCAGAAGCAGCTGAGCCAAGAGGGATGGTATGATTCCCTACCCTCCCTTAGGAAAGAAATGAAAGACAAATGATATGGGTCCAGAGTAGCAGAGGGAAGGCTCTTTTTTGCTAGCTCAGAAAGACTGGCATGTAGAAATAAGCTGCCGGGGCAAATGCTGCTGCTTCTGGGTGATAAGTCATTCCATCAGAGTCAGCTGGGAGGAGTGTCCTGGAGGACAAAGGCCTTTCTGGTTTCATGTGCTGACAGTCAGGGTGATAAAATAGCTGGCAGAGTTAATAATGGATCCACACTATTCCCAACCAGAACTGTCAGGGCTATAAGAAGTAGAGACTGGTGTATGAGAGACCTATAGG
>NW_008675185.1:9186-38765 GCF_000695815.1 Acanthisitta chloris
TTACGAGGAAGTGTGTGGGGAAGGAGAGGAAGTGTGTGGTAAGAGGGGTAAGATACATGTGATGTCAGAGTAAAGGAAAAATAGAAAATGTTCCCTTAGATGGGAGTAAATACTCTCAATAAGATATGGTGTTTCATTCCCTGCTTCCTTGGTTACTCATAGGTACCATATTCACATGACTCTGCCTGTCTCATAGGGCTCCTTTCCTCATTGATGAGATGACAAAGGTGGATCTTGGTCTCTCAGTCCTTGTACCACTGTGACCTTCCCTAGCTGCATCCTATTTGAGCATAGATACAGACACTGCAAATGCAAATACTATTCAGATGTTTGTTAATAAGTCATATAGCTCCCACCCTGGAATGGAACAAGTGCTTCATACCCAGTCTTTCCAGTGTGGAAGCAAGGCTGGGGAATGCTGCAATACTGAAAGATGAAAAAACAACCTCTGCAGTCTGGTCAGAGAGGTAAATGTCTAGTTGTTCCAATTCTCCTCAGACACCGCCTGCTGCAGTCCTTCTTTTGGAAATGCAACCAGTGACAAATTGTTGCTGGAATGATGTGGGAATGGGCCATAAGAGCATCCTGTGTCACAAAGCCATGTCAGAAGAGACTCATGTTCCTTAAAGTGTCTGCCTCAAAACTACTACTGTTGGACCAAATCCTAAAGCCTTAATTCATTCAAAATTTTTGGCATCTTGGAATGATGTTTTATTTGAGTAACAACTGCAGGATTTTGCCTATTCATCAGCTTAAGTAATTCTAAAGAAATGACATTATTTAGAGTGCTCAGCCCTGGCTTGCATACATCTCTGCTACCGTTGTGATTTTAGCCACTCTTAGACCTGTTCAGAGATTGGTAAACATGGGGAGAGGAAATCTCCATGGGGAAAAAAGAAGCTGCAGAGAATGGTGATGGGTGCCCCCCTCCTTGCAGTGGGCAGGTAATCTATGAGGCAGTCGGGAAAATAGCAACTTGGACATAAATTTGAATGTATTTTTTCTTCTTTGCTTTTGACAGGAGTCCTTGTATTTACAGTATTAGATGAGCTTTCTGAATGCAGTTAGGTTGGAAGGAATCTGCAATGCCTTCCTTAGCTGAATGGATGTGTTGCTTAAGTCTCTTAGTCAGCTGGAGAATTACCAAAGGAAGTGAGACAAGGACTTTGACAGCTCTGTATCCTGCCTTGAACAGAGGGCAACACTGACTATTTCAGCAGAAATTGCAAGGTGTAAAGAACATGGAATAATCTACCAAAAAGACAGTTGCTGCTTGACTGGTGAAAAAGTTATGTGAACCAGTAAAAATGTCATATCCTCACTAACCTGAATGGGAGTTCTTTTACTGGTAACATCTAATACCCTTGTAATTTACTTGGTCCTTGGCTTTGTCTGCCTCAGCAGTGAGTTCCACAGACAACACTCTTTGAGGTGGCTTTTTATATCAGCTAAAAGTCTTTTTGTAGTTGCAAAATACTAAGTGTCAGGGAATTTGTGGAAGATGCAGGCTGTGATATTCTAGTTTGTTATAATTGTATTTCTTGGTGGCTAGACCCAGAACAGATGAGAGGTGCTCGATGATTCCCTTAGCTCTAGTGGCTAACGCTTAGCATAAGAAGTTCACCCTCTGGCAAACAAATGGTACCACTGCGTGTTGCATCTGCAGCCTACAACACCTGCACTTGTGCAAGTCAGAGGTCTGGCAGCTCTCTACATGGGCTGCAGCAGGAGAGATGGCAACTGGAGAGGCCCAGAAAAGAGGAACTTTCATATTATACTGATTTACTGCAAACTACCAGGATGCAACAGTAAACTCTTCCACTCTCTTCACATTACTCTTATTTATACTTAACATCCAATACTTTGGCTGTCATTCTTTAATCAAGATTTCTTTTAAACCTGTCTGAATTGCTTGGGGAAAACCCTTGGTAAATATTGTTATTAGTTAAGTAATAAGACACAACAGGGTGTGAAATATTACCCTATAACTCATGCCTACTCTATAGCAGTACATTGAGTGGCACAAGGCCAAATGGCTTTGTGTGTTATTTTTTTAGTTAAATCAAATTAAAAAGACACCAGCAAAGTGTCTTTGGCTGTTAAAACATGGCCATGGTGGTAGGGGGAAGAAGGGGGAAGAGTCATTTAATAAGGTGTGCTGTCAATTGCTCACTTTTTAATTTAGTGAACGATGAAAAGTACTAAGTGGAGAGCCCTGGAGATAGGTGTCCTTCACTTATCTAAAGGACAGATTGGACAGAAGCAGCAGCAGCGTGAGCTCTGCAATCACTCTGTGGCAGCAGGCTTGCAAGTTCCACCTCTGGTGGGTTAAAAGGTTCCATTTGCAAGATCCCATTCAAACTTTTGTCACTCGGCATGAGCTGCCATTAACTGTGGCTTAATAAGGTGCTTCCAGGAACATAAGTTGCCTTGGGGGCATCTGTCAGATTGGAAGGCAAATTGAGGCTTTTTGAACCACTTATGGAAACCACCAGATAGATTTTTACTGATGACTTGAGATTCCAACCAGTTCCCTGGGACCAAACTCAGCCTCTGCCTAAGTCAGATGGTGCTGTGTCATTTGGCTGACATGGCAGGGAAAAGGCAACTGTAATGTGTCACACACTAAAAGACTTGTGTTAACTGCTCTAACTTTTTTAGCCACATCAACAACTGTTTTTTAAAATTCAGCTATATATACCACAGCATGTAATTCTGGACACACAGGATGGATGCTTTGGCTAGAATTGTCAGGGCTGCACTTTGGCTGCAGAGATGAACTGGCCTCCTCTGAGCTCTCACTTCTGTTTTAGTTTAGAATGACCTTTTTATGAGTAAATGGGTTCTGATGTCTTGCTCTATTTAATAGCCCATTTGCTACAGGCAGGCATCTGTTTCCAGGAATGGGCAAGTGTGTCTTGGGTTGGCTAAATTGTACATGGGCTTTTCAGGAACAAACTCCTTGCACTGCAAGGAATATGTTAAATTTTCATAGAATCTTTTTAGGGTTTTTTTTTGCTTTGTGCAGACTGCTGCTATCGTGTCCCTTACCCAAGGCCCATTAGCGCTTTGTGCAGACTGCTGCTGTCGTGTCCCTTACCCAAGGCCCATTAGCTACCCAGCAGCTTCTGATTCAGACAGTCAGGCTAGAAATGTAGAAAACCCTATAAAAAGATGCTCATTAATCCTTATTTGGTTCCTCCCATAGGCATTTTCCTTACATGCCCAGCATTTCTCACATGCTGGACTCCCTGTGCAACAGGAGGCTTCCATTTTCTTTAGACTTTAAAGATCCAAGCAGTTTATTTGTGGAGCTTGCTGTGCTGCTTATTCTCTCATGCAAGGTTGGGGGTGTGTGAATCAAGTCTAGTAAGTTTAGAGAAGGGGAGGATCCTTTACTTTCCCTTTCCCCATAGAAAATACTGTCTCTCTGGACAAAAGAATGTAAAGGCTAACAAAGTGCTTTCTCACTGTGATTAGAGCCTGGGACAATTCCTGGAGCAGTGCCGTGTCCTTTGCATGTGCTCACGTGTATATGTTGGCTTGCAGCTAGTACAGAGATACATCAATATTCCTGATGACAATAAATACAGCTATTAGGATGAGTCGAGAGCTTATCTTAATTGGGTAACAGATGAGCAGGCGTATGTTGCTGTTGAATCCATCAGCATTAACTGGGCAGAGGTAAGTTTGATCAATACTGACACTTGAGTGCATGGGTAGCCACTGGAAAATATTAATTTACAATCATGACCGGCACCTCTCATTAACCAGAAATGTGTTAACCCTAATTGGTTCAACAGGGCCCTGCTGTACCACACTGTGTTGCTCACAGTCTTTCTTCTAGTGCCTGAGACAGAGTTTTCGACTGATGGGAGCTCAATGGTGCTCAAGTTTGTGCGTTGGGTGGCCAGGCTGGCAGCTGTACCGCTGCATCCATCAGTCCAGAAAGGTATGCAATGCACACCCACCTGGGTATACAGCCCATATGGCTGTATACCATATGTAGACATGGAGATCTACGTATTTGTCTGCTCGTGCCTTATGGCCAACTTGAATAGGAATTAGGCTGAGTAGGAGCAACACTGATTTATACCATCTGCAAGTCTGTACCACAAATCCACAAGTATTCATATGCCTTTGTGTCTGTGCATGCACTGGGGTAAGGGGGGGGGGTTTGCACACAGATATGGACTGAGTACACTTGTGGTAGCATTAGGTTGCCCTCAGAACTGTCAGGGTATGTAAACAACACTGCTTTTAATGGGAAAACTGTATATATATGTGTGTGTGTATGGAATACTTATAAGCGTGAGTGAAAAATGTTTCTTGTGCTGTAATGCAAGCAATGGCAATTTGTTTTCTCTACCTCAACAAAACCCTTGCAACCATCCATTCAAAGCAGTCGTCTTTGGCAAGTGCCATAAATATGCATAGTGTATATACAAATATGAGCTGTAAGAGTTGAAATCATCTTGTAATTAAGGTCCACGCCTGACAGTAAGGGAAGTTGAATTTGCTGTTAGACCTTCAGTATCTGTGGAGATAAGACTGCTGTCCATATCCACCACGTAAAGAATGAGAAATGATTGGCTTAAATCATAACCTAGATAATCTTGTTCCATGTTAGGAATAACTTTCGAGCACTAAGAATAGTTATGAACTACAATAAATTGCCCAAGAAGATTATTGAATTTCTTTTTTAAGTTTTCGCAAAAAAACTCCTAAATTGGACAAACGTCTGTTAGGACCAGTTAAAAAGCAGGGGAAAAAAAGAGGTTTGTGTCTTTTCGAATGCTTTTCACTCATGTTTTCTCATACCTTTAGAAGCACAAATGTGTCTCTGCTTCTTCAGCTGAACATGGCTGAATGTCAGCACTGCCTATGCTCACAGCAACCTCATTTGCTCCAAACTTATCTGTAAACTCAGCTGGCCTTAATCTCTGTCCTTTGTTTTAATTGTCAAGCTTAAGTAATAGCCTTTGCCAGTCATCATAACTTGACTGCCCTCTTGATATTCTGCAACCTGCAATGAAAAACACCAGGCAGGAGGAAGCAATTTCTTAGTCAAATGAGTTTCAAGATCAGGAAAGTTTTCCTCTTGGAAACTTTTTTGTACCTTAATCTACCTTTCTACAGTGAAGGGTGCTATGAAGTTTGTAGTAAAAATTCAATAAAAATATATCAACAGATGAAAATATTCAATTCTTGCCCTGCTACCTAGACCATGCTCTACATGCTTTGCTTCTAGTGTGCTTCTGCTGATTGCCCAATACCATTTGAGTCCCCAGCATTTTTTTGGTCTTATCAGCCCTTCAATTAGCCAAGCAATTTCTTTTTGGCACTCAGATGTCTGTATCATAATTGATTCCCAAAACACTTGCCTTTAGAAGAAGAAAGCTATTACTTCTATATAATTCCATAAAACAGTCAGCAGTTCCTTTCTCCCTTTTGCATATCAGAACTTTATACCCTCATCTGAAGTTAAAAACCTAATTTTTGTCTTTCCCTTCCATCAAAGAGAACGCTATGAGAGGATGCCTGAAAACCAGGGAATATAAAGAAGAGCAACAACAACCTCTATGGAAACATAGTCCAGTAGCTGACCATTTGTATGTATGAATGATTCCAGTGAGGCTGTCTGAAAGATTTATTATTTGGCAAAAAGTAATGAAACAACCATTGGCTTGTTTGAATGCTTCCATAGTGAATGAGTATGGCATATGGAGATTGAGAAACAAGGTCAGACTTTCTTATATCTAACTCTTCCTTACCTGTAGCCTGGATACTTAGTATTTATAATATTTGTACCACCCCTGCTTCTTGGAGAATCTTTCACAGAACCTCAATGGGGAATTTCCTGACAGCTTTGTGTTGGAGACTCTCAGTTTGTGAAAATACAAGAATTTACTGGTTGTCTTTAAATGTAATGTTTGGAAGGAGTTTTTGGTCTCAGCTGGGAATTTTTGATGAAAAGGTCAGACCAGCTGGACCTGAGAATCAAACAGCACGGTGGCCAAGGGTTTAACCAAGGAAGCTGGAAGTCACATAAAAGCCCTCACTCTGGCTCTGTTCCCAACAATCATGACTTCTCTAAAGATTTTTTGGTGGCATTTTTTGGTCTTTTTTTTTCACCAATTGAAGTACTTTCTTAGTCTTGTTGGTGGGGGCATATTAGCTGTTGCCATAGTTGTCAAGTGAGGATTGTGGGGGCGGGGGATTATTACACTTCATATTAGCTGTTGCCATAGTTGTCAAGTGAGGATGTATGGGCCTGCTGGAGCATTCACTTGGAATGTGGGAGATGGGAAATACAGGAAGAACTAGGACCTCCCTAGTCCAGCCAAATGCCTACCTATTTGTTAAACTTGAATCACTCTTTCTTGTGTTTGAAAAGCAACTTTGACAGGTGTTGGGTTTTTTCTCCTCTGGTGGGCAATGACTCATTTTTGACTGACTGGGTCTGGAAGTGGAGAGTTCCCTAGGATGTATGAAAGCCATAAAGCTTGCCAAGATCATCTGCTGAGCTTTACTCTGTTAGCACCCTATTGACCATATCTGGATGCTTTAGGCTGTCCAAAGAAGCTTTGGTGGGCAGTATACATGAGAGAGCAGAGATGGGAAATGCATTGTGTGACAGGATGTAGACCATCTGTAGCTTTCTGGTATATGTTCTCACAAAATTACAGTCCTATAGAGGAAAACAACCCATGACAGGGTCCATCTGCATTTTTTTCAGGGGTGATCCAGAAGTGCTTAAGGGTCTGGGAGTGCTGCATTAATTCTTTCCGGTGTGTGGATGGGGCCACACTCTCAATGCCCCATGGATACTCTAAGACAAGCTAGGCAGCCAGAGAATTTGACCTTAGAGGTGTTGGCAGAAAGGACTAAGAAGAATATTTATGCAGACACTGTGGCTTTGTCCTCAGCCTGCTCTGCCTCCAGCTGTATTATACGTAGTATGGAATGAAAGCTTTTGCCAATAAGAGAAAATAATATGGAAATAGTTTTTTCAGGCCATCTCTAGCCTGCTGTTCCCTTTTTTTCAGGGCAACGTATACTTCAGAGACAGTTTAAGCAGAAAAGGCATTGGTATTGGGGATAGTGAGAAGGAAAGAGATAAAATCTCATGCAAACAAGTGTTGGCAGTCAATGGAATTGTACTTCCTTTTCCAAGGGCCAGCATCTGGCATTGTGTCTTACAAATTTAAAGAGATTTATTACTAGTTTGACTTGATCTGTGACACAAGATTTATGGCCAGGCTTAAATTGCCCAGAAATAGAACTTCTCTCACTTTATACCAGCACTCCATCTACCCAACAAAAAAATGCCCACTAAGTCAGGAATACTCAAATGGTGGACATCAGTCAAGCCAGGAAGCTCAACTACCTCCATGGTGGAGGGATAAGGTTCAAAGGAAGGCACTGTACATACAAAAGGGACCCAAGTGAATGGCTCCCTGAAGAAGTTGTAGACTGAGAGGAATACCAGATTCTCAGAGCCAGATCAAAGCATTGCAAGGGTGTTCGCACCTTCTTCTCACACAGAAGGGACATGGGATGGCAGGCCTCAGTAGCAAGGGGACTTGCCTTTCTGGATCTTTTGATGTGCTTATTAACTGGTCACGTTGAAGGATTTGTGGTGGATACATGAGAGTTGCTCTTCCGTTGGCCACACAGTGAACTGAAAGCTCTTGAACAGTGAACACCATGCCTCTTTTGCTAATTTTCGCCCCAATTCAACCCTACCCAGGCTCAGAGTTTCAATTCAGAGATGCCCTATAACTGAGATTTCTGCATTTTGCAATGTTTTTGTTAGTGATAGAGACACAGAATTATAGGCACTTTATTGATCAGCCCGAAAGTCCTTGTACACATGAACCTTTCCAAAACACAGAGAACCCTCCTCTGTGGTTCCCAATCTTCAGCTTAAGGCAAAATTTGCCTTAATATGTAGTGCTAGGAATCTAATGTGATTGACCTCTTCTGTCTCATCTCTCCAAGGAGTCTCTAGGTGCTCCCACAGAGTTGTGTATTCACACATGCAGACCCGTGACCATTTCTCCAAGCCAAGGAGGTAAGTCATTGTCTCCAAACCTGACAGTGGGAGATATGGGTTTTGGTTTCTGACTAGTTAGGTAGCTGCAGGTTACTGCTAGATGAGAGGGCAGGAGCAAGAACAGGTAAAGGACAGTGGAGTAGTTCTTCAACTCATGATGGACAGTAGAAGCTGCCTGATTGGAATTTTCTGAGCTGCTGTACTCTAAGTCCACCTGAGTTGTTGGCTGTATTTCCACTCACAATGTGACTTAACTGAGTGGAGTTTTATTTCCTGAGTGTACAATAAAAAGCACAAAGGTTACCGTAGTTGTTAAATCACAGGAAAATGGAAGAGGGTGGGGCAGAGGGGATAGAGAAAGAAACTTCCAATGCACACAGTTCATCTCCAGAGTGACAGAGAATAGAGAAAGGATCATAGAGGGTTTCAAAGCAATTTATTGCCTCTGTTTCATCATTACTGATATTTCCAGAGCACACAAACAACTGCAACCATTCCATCTCCATTGCTTCCCTTTTGTTGTTGCTTGTTTTTATGTTGTGTTGGCTTCAGCACTTCTTTCATCTGCCTCTTGGGTGATTCTTTTCCCCACTATATTATTTTTTGTCACTGGATTGCTGGAGACCCCCTGAATGCTATACAGGGTGACAGCTCCTGAGCAGCTAAGAAGAACAGTCAAATAAAATGATAGAAGCACAAAAAAAAGAGGGAAGAGAAGCCTTCCAGAGCTGTAATTTCACTTCCTGTATTTTGTCTGCTTGCAAGGGCAATATAAACAGGAGAAAAATGACAACAGACTGCTCCACTTCTAATGACATCAAATGGTTTGAATTTGACATTGATGGGAAACTTGGAGAAGCCACCATCAATTCCACAATTCTTCCTTTCTCATTGCCCTCCATCTGGACTTCAAGCACAAGTCTGAAGAAAAGATGCCACAGCTACTGCTAAGGAATGGTGCAGAAAATTGTTCACCTCCATCTGTAGTTCTAGAATACTGACTGGCATGTACAAGAAAAATATGAGGTGAGTTAACATTCCTGCTATATTGAATAACTAGAATAAGGACTGGAGTTTTTTGAAATTACATACTCTACATGACCTCCAGCCAGCCTGTAACCCTGTTGGAGCGATTCTGTGTTTTTCAAGGTCAGCTGAAGCAGTGTGTACATTAAGGAAGTTGGCACCAATGCAATTACATCAATATAGTGCACATTTTCTTCGTGTAGAAAGGGTCTTGCTGTCCTTTCAGGAATGAATCTTGCATATAAATCTTTCTGAAGAGAAAACAACGAATAAAACAAATGAAGAGTTTACAGACATAACAAGTTTCTTCTTTTTGATGGAAAAACCTTTGATGGTTTTGAAGAAACTAGAGAAAAATATTTTTATTTTTTTACTTTTACAGGCTTCTATTTCTAAAAAATGTTTTCCAAATGACACATAATTTTCCCCAGAAGCGTTTTCCTCTGACAAGTGAACTAGTCATGCTGAATATCAGGAAGAAAAGATGTTTATTGAAAAATTTTGACACAATTAAAAACTGAGATGTGAAAGGAAAGCCACTGTTCCACCTAGAATGGTCTGACTCACCAGACGTGTACAGAAGATTTTCCGTGCTGCTTTTGCAGAGGTCATAAGAGAGGATTCAGAAATGGGAAGCAGTAGGATCTGAGGATGCTATTTTTAAGAATTTCAGCTTCACCTGTCCTGCAGGACTTACTCTCCATAATGGGAGATGCAGCCAAACAGCGAACCTGCCAGGAATCTGCTGTCTCTTACTATGGTGGATGAGGAGTTGCCCTTCTCCTTCACCTGCTTCAATGCTTATTACTCCACAAACAGGATTCAGCCACTTGAATGTGTCTGATGCCTAGATTGAGAAGAAAGAGGAGGCTTTGGTTAAGTAACTACATTTTTGCTAGTCATCTGATTCTCAAATCACAGTGTACTTGTATTCAGACAGTATGAGCCACAGGATGATGAAACATGTTATCATTATAATTCCTTTGTAGGCAGGGCAGCACTGGCAGTGAAACAGTTTTCAATACTAATGGAAATTGGGATTTAAGGATCAAGAGGCTGGAGAACATTTTTTCAATAATCCTTGCCAGTGGTGTTGACTATGGTGAAAACAACGTGTTGAACTGTAACTACAGTTCCTGGAAAGTTTTCTTGTGTACCTCTTGCTCATTTCCCATCTTGCAGTTCACTGTCAGCTCATCTTTGCTTAGATAAGACTCAATAAGGATTGTATTCTTCCAAAAGAGTCTATTTTTTGGTTGCATTCCGGTTGTTTGATGTTCCCTTGCACCTTTTCTCAATAACAATGGTACTGAACACCATACTCCTAAATGCACTGGCAACCACAGCTTCACCTAAAGTTTTCTTTGTGTGTCTGGGTAGACTCTGTTTCATTGTCATTCATAACTGTCAACTTAAATAAAAATACCAAAATATTCTCAAATAGAGAGTACTATATGCCAGGCAGTTGTGCTTTCTTTAACTAATCTCTGACTTTGTGTCTCTTGAAACTATCAAGCCTAGCCTAAGCTCCATGATACTTCAGTAAATATCCTTGCTCTACAGAGTAAGTCATGAGACTGGACTGTCATACATCTATCTCGTTTAAATGGCTCTCACAAGAATTCTATATGTTTAGGAAAGGCTTTATTTCCTCTTGTAGACCATATATAATGGCAACCTGAATTCATCTAATGCAACTGTGCCATTGCTACTGTCCCCCCTTGTGTATAGGTCATTATGATTTCCCCCCCTGCCTAATGTGGAATTTTCTGGATCAACAAACCAGTGAAGGATTTGGTCTATGCTACTTGTAGCTCAGTTTCTGTCATAGAATCATAGAATCAACCTGGTTGGTTGGAAGAGACCTTAAAGATCATCGAGTCCAACCCTACCATCGTTACTAGACCATGGCTGTCATGACAGTGTTAGCATGTCCATCCACTTATAATAACAATACCACAACCTCTCATGTTCTTAATAATCTCTCTGTTTCTCCAAGTTTGGTAGGTGATGCAAAAGGTTAACAAGGGATCTCTGTAGTGGAGGTATATAAGCTACTTCCTGGCTGCCTAGAAGCAGTCTGAACTTTGCTCACTTCCTCTGTGACAATTTTGATATTAGAATTGACAGAGTGAGTACCTTCTTTCTATCTCTGTGATCTGCGTGTACGAAGATGATGATCTTTTGCAACATAGTTCATCTCCTACTAATGCAGACTATATGCCAGGTAACTGCTTTTCACAATGTCACTATGGTGTCACCTTTGAAACAGCTCCTTCACAGAGATAACAGAATGCTGGTAGCCAACTAGATTTCACTGATAGGATGGGGATGCCATAGAATCTGTCCTACAGGGAGAAGGTGCTCACCCCCAGCTCGACAACAATAATATAATTGAAATGGCAAAGCCCATAGAGGCTAATGCAGTGACTTATTATAGGTAGCTGCATATCTACAGCCCTATAGGAGGGTACTGCCATAAAAGGAACTAGTTGGTCTTTGAAGCTCACAACCCAAGCCATTCTACATACTAACAAATTTCAAAAGTGTTAACTTGGTCATAAACTATTTTCAGAAAATTAAGAAGAACAGGCTCTATGGCTGGCCATCTCTTCCCTCACAGGAGACAGCGGAGCAGCTATTCTGTCCACGTTGCACTTGCCTTTACCGTGACAGAGAAGCATGAACTGATCTGTGCCATGTCCCCGTATGGCAAGCAGGTAATTTTCTCTCGTGTGCCTCTCATAAAGATAGGAGGAAAATGCAAGAGACTGCAAGCAGCACAATTTTTCTGGCCACTGCAAGAGCCCTGTGTGCAGAGTCACCTCACACGTACTCAGAGAACAGCCAAGCGTGGCCGCTCAGACTGGGTGTTCTAAATCATTGTAACCTTTTGCAATGTTTTAAGTTTGCTACTTTAAAAAAAATAAATCTATTTCGCTTCTACTTCTGAATTTCTTCTTTATACTCTGTTGTGCTCTTTGCAGAAGCAGGAACTATAGACATGTACTCTGGGGATGGGTTATTTTCTCTAGAATAAAATGGAAAATATTGCCCATAGTTTTTCTGGAATAGGGATACAAAAATGCTGGTCTTCTGCCTTTATTAGTCTCTTCGCATCCTTTTCTTTACAAAGAGGAATGCACCTTATCTTGTAATTAATCCTCATGATTCCAATGGTGGCTGAAGGTATTTCCAGTTATTTGTTCTTGGCTTGAGAAAGTCTGGAATTAACTGTTCAAATGGGGTCATCTGTCTAGAAACACTTTTATAGACTCTACCTGTGTTAAGTGCTTTATATCCAGCAACTGACATGGAAAAAGTTTCATATACTTTCTCATGTGCACATACACCTGCTTTGCAGTCTTCAGTGCTTCTGCATGCATAGTTGCCACAGGTATCGTTGCACATGAGAGTATGGATTGTATAGGTGGTTGTCCCTCCCCCTGCTCGTGCAGGCAGGTTTTTATCCTGGCTTCTGAAATGGCACCAAAGCTCGTTTTTCTTCATCAGCCCTGGCAGGTAAATCATATTCACAGTAGTACAGCTGCACTCATGGCTGACAATGGGGTATATTTTTCATAGTGTGGTGAAAGCAAGAAGCATCCTGCTTCCCTGTAAATTGAGTAGCGTGTCTGTTTCAAATGATGAGACAAGCAAATAGACACAGTGATCTGGGGCATGTGCTAGATGGAGCTGCTGTTCATGCTCAAGGTAGCCTGTATGATGATTCTTTGCTGCCTCAGAGGCTTGTGACTCCAAGCTGGTTACTTACAGAGCCTTGCCATATACTGTGCTTCTCCTGTGTGATGTTTTGAGGTTTTCATGTTAAAATTCAAGTAATATTATTCCTCCATTAGTGGAGAAAACACTGATTCTGGTTTTGTGTATGGAGGATTTGAAGAATTTGATTGTTTTGGGGACAAGGGCAAGTGAGCCCTTCCTCCAATTTTAATTTGGGGGCTGGAGTGACTCAGAGCCCCCAAACAGGTTCACGAGGCCATGTATAAAATGGCTCAGCACAGAGCTGTGGTTATGGTCATCACACAGTCAGTGGGAAAAGTGGCAGCTTTCACATCACTATTTGCATCACTCCTCCCCTGAACAGTGGTTTGTCTTTTGCAGGGCCTGTACCTAGCAGACAGAGTTGAGTAAAGGGAAGTGTTCTGACTTTATCTCATAGAATTTCAATGAAAAGTATGTTCTAGAGCTGTAACCGCACAAACAGGTGAGAGGTTGCCAGAGAACCATTGTCCAAGCAGAGAGGACGAGTGGTCTCGAGCTGTGCTCTGCTCGATCCTGGCAGATGCTGCACTGCCTCCCAGCTGCATCTCACCTGTGCCATACCTGTGTTCCCTATATTTCTTAGCACATTTGTATAGCATAAACCTGGCATATCAGGGTAGCTATGTGAGATTCTGCTTTAGATATGCAGGCAGAATCCAGATTATAGTGGTTCCTGTTGGGATGTCGAGTGCTCTGAGACACTACTGTGCTGTTGTTTCCAATGCTCTGTGTGTATGAGGAAGCTGGAGAAGACTGAGATCCAGTCCATCCTCAGTCAGTTAGGGGCAGAAAGATGCAGAAATAGTTTGTCCTCAACTGGGCCAGGGGAAAGGGGAAAAAGGGATGAATCAAGAATGAAAAGGGAAAAGAAACTCCCCCCAAATTGGGGATGGAGGACAGCTGAGCAACAGAAACCTGCCAAGACTGTAACTAATAACAATTAATAATTTATTGTACATCAAATAGCTCTTTTCCTCATGGTTTCCAAAAGCTCTTTACAGACTATATATAGAGACTGCATTACAGTGTGGTATGCACTTTTCAGCAGCATGGTTTAGGAACAGTCCTGCTGCTGAGGCACAGTGGAGCCCCATCAGCCCAGAGGAGCACTAGGAAGAGATTTTGCACCCTCAATCCTGGCTGCTTCACTGTTTTTAAAAATATAAATTTAAAAGTGAACAGAAACAATTATTTGATGAGTAGAAAGAAGGTAGAGCATTGTATGGGTGTTATTTCTTTCTGCCTACGAAGACAGGCTGTCCCAATAAATTCGATTGTATAGACATTGAGAGAAGGAAGACGGGGGTTGGAAGGAAACAAATGCATTTTAGAAAGCCTATGATAATGACTTAAAATTGCTTTTCTTCATAATTGCAATTTTAAGAGCTGACATCTAGTGATAAGCCAAGTGCTAGAAGCTGATGGCTCATAGAACATAGGGTCTTAAACACTGACTATTACACAGTAATTCTTGTCTATCTTTGGACTTGTTTAATTCAGAAAGAGGATGATGATGTTGCTTTAAAGGTGGCTGGGGGAGGGTGAACACCCAAAAGGAGCATGTCAGAAGACAGACACACTGCCATGCAATGTACCCTCTTCTCATTGTGCCTGGTTCTGCTCATCTCTGCCCCAAAGTGCCACCTTCACCTCCATGAGGGAATACATACAGCAGGAGTTCCAAGGGCAGAGCCCAGCAGTACAGGACAGGAAGTACAGAAGTGTGTGCCTCCCTGAGAAGATTGCTAGGAGTGTAATGCTAGGAAGAAAGCAATTAAAAGAGCTGAGCAAACAAATGATAAATAATGTAGTAGGAGTTGGTGTAATGAACCTCCTTAGGAAAGCTGGCCCATGGGCCAGCCTCAAGTTCCCCAAACCTGAGCAGGAGAAACCCCATCTCTTAAAACCACCCAGAGCATAAAGTCACTTTGGAGGAGCAATTAGGGAAGAAGCTGCTTACTCCATTGCTCTTCAATCATATGCTGTTAAGTTTAGGGGGCGATGGGAAAACCCCAGTGGATTGACTGAGGCTGCTTTTTTGTAAGTGAAAGCTTACTTATGTAAATGTGCTTAAGAGGTGCCTTTCAAACTGTTTGCTACATTTCCTGAAAAGAGCTAATGGAAAACCTCTCCTTAGAGATGATGCAGTTAGGGCTGTGTTACAGATTTCACCTGTGGATGCCTGAAACTCAGGTGACCAGTTACAGAGATTATTTGCTCAGAGTATGGCCTTGCTTTTCCTGTTAGATACAAATACTGAACTGTCAAGAGACCTTCCATTTCCTGTTTGTTTTATTAGGCTTTGATAGACACATAGTGCTTTGACTGCATTTTGGGTTGTCTTTCTTGCCAAAGACAGTTGCAACTATGAGATAATGGGATTTTCTTGTGGGTTTTTTTTTCAATGCGTATCCTTAGATTTATAATTATAAAGTATTCCCATTCATATGGAGACCCTGATTCTGACATGGAGACTGCAATTGCCATTAGCAATAAATGGTCCTTACAGCTTTTTGCCAAGGTGAGTGAGAATGAACAGCTGTTGGAAAGAGGTGCCTGAGAAAATGAACGGCCTGGCTTGGAAACCTCACCTAAATTCTTGTTCAGTTTGTGCTTGGGAGGGGGCCGAGGGAATCTATCTCCAGGCTGCAATCCTCATATATTGTTCTTGCAGCAGCCTTGAGGTTTTGGCAAGAGGGGATGGATTTCCCCATGTCTTTCAGAATCATGAAGCCAGTTGGAGTAGTTCACTCCCAACCTTTTCTGGCAGGCTGTGTGCCTCAGGAAAGGATGGGAACATCACTAGGTATTGGAAGGGAGGCTCTGGGAAGCTGCAGTCAGGTGAAACAGCAGCTTCTGTGTGATCCAGCTAGTGAAAACTATGGCAAAACTAAGTCATTCCCAGGACTGTGTCTCCTGGAACACTTGTGTCAGCTACCTTTGAGGAGGTGCTTTGTTGAATCAGGCAGTCTCTGCTTCCCATGTTTCCCTGGTTAATTGCTACTTTTTTCCCCACATATTCAAACAGGTTAAAACGATCAGCTGGAGTGTGTACAAAGCTATCTTGTGCCTCATAGCCAAAAATGTCCCCCAGTGAAGGGGGTCTTTTCACTAGCAATGGGCAGTGCCATTTGATTCTTTCACGGTGCTGACACCTCCCCCCAAATACTGATGTATCCTAACACACAGTGATGATGCTTGGTGTCAGTGGAGTATGTGGTTTACGGTGAGTTTTCTGTTTTGCTCTACCCTCACTAAATTCACACCATCCCTCATAGTACCAGTGTGGGGCTGGAATTTGTTTCTGGGTGAATTTATCCCTCAGTGAAGGCAGCATCCCTTTGGCTGTGGTCTTCTATGCCACTTCATTGAACCTTTCCTCATTCAGCTGTAACCTGCAGGACCCTCACTGATACATCTTGTGGCACCTGCTCTCTGCTCCAGCACTTCCCTGGTGAAGGAAACATATTTTAGAAAGGTGAAATATCAGCCCTTCCCCTCCAATGGAGCAGAGAGTCACCGCAGGCTGGAGAGGGAGGGAAATAGAGGCAGACTAGGAGGAGGTTGTTTCAGTGGGGCAGACAGTGTGAAAAGTGATATCAAACTGATAGAGCAGATGCTCTAACAGTGCAGTAGGGCTGGTCTAGTGTTAGTGTTGGTATCTACTGTGGCAACAAGGGGAACATGGCTGTTATCTCTAAATATTTTGTGCTGCTTCTTGAGCTTCTCCATGACATCTTACCTGTGATGTGGGCATATATATATGCTCTGAGTTCACAAAAGGGCTGTGAAACTTGTAGCATGCTTAGACTCCTGTGTGAGGAAAACCTGCTAAGTGGAAACGTGAGAGCAAACCCCCTTACTGGATTTCCTTCTTCCATTTGTCGTGGTCAGCACACCAGATCCCCATTTCATTGCTCTCTCCAGGCCTGCCTCAGGTCATAGGTCTTGTCCTAGCACTCTAGCCTCATGATCATGTCCTCTCTCTGAGGCTGTCCTCTCAGGGGTATGGCTTTTATCCAGGTACCTTTTATAGGGTGGTTGTATGGCCTTAGATAGTCTGACACTGACTATTTGCCTCATTTTTATTGTATTTCCTCCTTGGCCCTGGAAAACAGCTTGTGCTATAATTTTCTTGTAACTGATTTCTGCCTGTTCTCTACCAGCCTTGACTAGTACTTTGTTTTCAGTCATCCAAGACTTCTGATTCATGTGCATACTTTGAGGTCAAACAGGCATTCTCTCAGTTGAAGTGTGGCAATTCCTAACTTTTGAGTATTTGTGACTTTGAACACTTTGTTAACAAATGTCTTGCTATCTCTTAAATCAACAAATGGAAAAATGAAAATGTCATGATGTTGCTGTCTGAACATTTCTTTAGCAGAGCTTTAACTACTTTCCCAGACCTCTTCCTCTTCAGAAGTACCAGTCTAACAGCATCTTCTGTTATAGAACTTAGGAACTTAGCTAGAGGCTTTTATAGGTAACTGTGACCAGAGATTTGTGTTTGCTGTGAGTTTCTCCAGGCTCTAGTGGAGTGTCCTGCAAGGTGAAGATTCTAGCAACGTTAGCACTTCCTTAATTAAGACCTATTTGGCTCTATTTTCTCTACCCTGTTTTGCCCAACAGTATTTCCCTCACCTACTGTTCCTCTATACCACTTGCCAGGATCTTTACCCCATCAGTTCCTGATGGACTTGTCATCCAAGCTCTAGATTCTGTGGTAAACAGGACTAAATATTGCTATTCCTACTCCTTATGCTCATCTGCTTATCTTGTACTAATTCTCTCGCCCAACCATTTCCATTTCTCTCTTCTGAGTGTTTATTAATAATTCGGTTTTTCTTCATCCATCGTCCAGTCTTGCATATTTCTTGCATGTCAATTCACAGGTCCAGTGTTACAACACACACTACATTCAAGCTGAGCTTCATCCCCAGCTCTAGATCTAGACCTTGTTCTTACAACTGTCCCTATAAGGGTTCTTAGAACTGATCTGTGCCTTTTGACACCTACTGATCCATTGTGTCTCATATATTGAGACAGTCTCCTGATGCTGCCTGCATTTGGCAATGTTATTCAGTGTACAGGTGTCCCTGCTCTTCACTGAAAAATACAGACCTGTCTGTCTCTTGGGAACCTGAGAAGAACAGCAGTGTTTCTACTGAGCAGTTTCAATGCAGGCAAAATATTGAAAGCCACTAGATCTAACATAGTTCTTCAGGTTCAACCTGTGGACTTTAACTTCATTGGCTTCTGTCATGGTAAATGTATCTGTATTTTTCTTGGCTTGTGTCAATGGCATATTTCTGGCATGAAGCCCATGATCCTGCCAAATTTCATGCTCTTGCTTTGCATTTGAGACTGTAGAGCTTTTCTAGAAGTTGCAAGATGTACCAACTTTCCCTCTGTTTCCAGTGTCTCTACAACAGTAGCTAAACTCTTGCAGAGAGGGAAAAAACTGAGGAGAGGAAAAAGAGCCAATGGAAAACACCCTAACAATGTTGACTGCAGTTTTCTACTCCTATAAGTCAAGTCTCAGAAAGTTCTAAGGAACTAAAGAAATGATGCATCAGACACTGTGTGTACAGGCCTACCTGTAACAATTTGAACATTGACTTTGTTTTGAGCACATGCTTTTACATATTGACTTTGTTTAGAGCACATGCTTTTACAGGAGATTGTTGTGGGACACCTACTGTACTAGGAGGGTTTGGAATACTCCTGGCCCATAGTCCTTCTTATAGCAGAACTGTGTCTTGTGATGACACGTTTGTGACGGGGAGGTGAGATACTGAGAGGGAAAATACAGCATTTAGGGGAAGGGGAAGTTCTGGGTGGAAAGTGTTCATTCAGAGATTTCTGTCACATTGCTCTGGCCTCATCTTTGTTTTGAATCCATGACTTTTCTTCTGAACTTCTCAGTGGGACTCTGTTTCTGCCTCCTTCATTCTTTCTGCTGCTCCCTGTAAAGCAACCTGCAAGGGGCTGAGAGCAGCATGTGACCTGTTTCTGCCTCGTCCATTCCTTCTGCTGCTCCCTGTAAAGCAGCCTGCAAGGGGCTGAGAGCAGCATGTGAGGACAACGCAGCACCTGAGGTCCACTGCATGGACCAGCCTCCATCACCCTTTCTGGTGGGCACACCACTTGCTCTCTCCAGAGTTTTGTTGCTTTTGCACTCCCCTGGGCAGGGAGCTGGCAAGATGGGACAGAGAAGATGGTGACAGCAGGAAAGGAAGAGGAAATGTAGAAGGAAGGAAGAAACGGTGGGGGCTTGAGGAGAGGGGATCATTGCCTCTGATCTATTATGAATTCTCCTGGGAGACAGCCAGTAGACTGGAAAGTGAATGATAGCCAAACCAGATGAAGAATTGTTCTGTGTCCCTGATGTATTTTATCCTCGACAGGCATTTAGTTTCTTTAACTATCAAACTAACTATTTCTCATATATATATATTACATAAGCTGTGAAAGATAAAACACACACACCATCAATCACATCTCTTGTCAGAATCTCTTTACCTATTCCCTTCTTTTTTATTTTTTATGTCTTCCACTCTACTTTAATTGTACTCAAAACAAGGGTATTGTTATGGAAAATAGACCAAAATGTAATTGAAGGACCATTTGACCACTCCATAATTCAGAAAAAAAAATCTGAAAGAACAGGTTGTAATATTGTTTTGGAGCTGGATACTGAAAAGAATGGAGCACTGGTGTTTGGGGTTTTTTCACTTGTTTTTATCAGTTGAGAGAACACCTTCCATATGAAACATGTTTGTCTAGGCTCCTTAGAAATCCAGCACTGAGAAGGTGGAGTACCAGCTATTCAGGCTTACAGTAACTGCTAATTCCCCGAGAAGTCTTCTTCACCTTTGAGCAGAGAATAATTTTTTTCCATATTTCACATTCACCAGCTGACGATATCTGCATCTACAGGAAAAACAGAATCACAGGATCACTTGTTTAGGTTGGAAAATACCTTTAAGATCACTGAGTCCAGGAAGATATACTGCTGTTATCTGTCTGGACCTGTCAGATGGATTGAAGTGAGAAAGGGAATTGTGGATGAACACAGAGAGATGCTTTAAAAACATTTTTTCTGTTTCACATACTCTCAGGTCTGTGTTCTCTCTGCCTGTACCAGCCTGACCCAACTTCCAGACAGTGTTGCAGAGTCCTAATGTGATCTTGCCTTTGCCCTGACTCTCCAATAAGGTACCCCAGTAAAGAAATGGTCAGAGCCCTCTTTATTAATGTTACTATCTTTCTGGACCATAAACAGAAAAATAAAATAAAAAAAGGCAACAAGATGCTCATGGATAACCTCTAAATGCATTTGCCTTTTATTACATGGGCCTATAAGAATTTATGCAGCACAAGGCGTGCCCACAGTGTTGTCCCCTGTAACCCCTTAAACCAAATGCACTGTAACTGCAGATTATTTGAGATTCAATATGGCACTTCTAATGTGGTGAGAAGGAACAGTGTGGCCCCATTCAATTTTTGGATCTCAATTTCAGAGTTGCTGGGTATCTAGTGTACCATCTAAAACCTGCAAGAGTGATGACACTCTGAGAACTAGCCTGACTCTTGTATTTTTTCCTTTTCTGATTTCACCTTAAATTAACCAGATACTTTTTCTGTGCTTCTTAACTCAGCCTTTTATTATGTTTGATAGAGTGAAAGAATGTTTTTTTCCTCCCCTTGTATCTTGCACAATGGAGAACATAATGCTTTTGCTTTGAAGTCTTTGCTGCTATCCTGCCTACAAAGTCAGGCCTCTCTTTTGGTTTCCAGTTTAATTAAATGCACCTACATTGAAAAAGAAAGCTCTCATGTAGAGCCTGAAATGGCCTCTTCATCTTATGATAGCACACAGTCTCTGACCACTTAGAGCGCTCGTGGATAACCTCTAAATACATTTGCCTTTTATTACATGGGCCTATAAGAATTTATGCAGCACAAGGCGTGCCCACAGTGTTGTCCCCTGTAACCCCTTAAACCAAATGCACTGTAACTGCAGATTATTTGAGATTCAATATGGCACTTCTAATGTGGTGAGAAGGAACAGTGTGGCCCCATTCAATTTTTGGATCTCAATTTCAGAGTTGCTGGGTATCTAGTGTACCATCTAAAACCTGCAAGAGTGATGACACTCTGAGAACTAGCCTGACTCTTGTATTTTTTCCTTTTCTGATTTCACCTTAAATTAACCAGATACTTTTTCTGTGCTTCTTAACTCAGCCTTTTATTATGTTTGATAGAGTGAAAGAATGTTTTTTTCCTCCCCTTGTATCTTGCACAATGGAGAACATAATGCTTTTGCTTTGAAGTCTTTGCTGCTATCCTGCCTACAAAGTCAGGCCTCTCTTTTGGTTTCCAGTTTAATTAAATGCACCTACATTGAAAAAGAAAGCTCTCATGTAGAGCCTGAAATGGCCTCTTCATCTTATGATAGCACACAGTCTCTGACCACTTAGAGTATGTTCTCCTTGTATCAGCATATGTTGGATTTTGTAGCATGCCTGGCTTGTTTTGAGTAGAGGGAACAGTGAGGAAATATTGTGACTATTCTCTGGGATAAGGCCCTTTGCTGTCAGTCCGAAGTGACTCGGTTTGTACAGCAACTCTTTGTCTTTCTGTTTACACCAGAAGAACTAGTTGACCTTACCCAGGTGCTTTCTTCAGCCAAGTCTTGCAAGTAATAATTGAGCATACTTGCTAGAAACACTTGGGTTTATCCCATTCAAAATTGCACTATGCAGGTGGAATGGCACAAGAAATCACTCAATGTCCACTTGGCAGCCATCTGCTGGAGGATATCTATTTGAATCATGTTTGTCAATAGAGCTACCTTTGAATTAATTTTAGCCCACAATTTATTTATTAGGATTTCATAGTCTTAATAATTTATATTGGTTGCTGAACCTTAGTTTTCATCTCCTTGTAATTAGGAGTGTGCCCAGTTATCCACAACCAGAGCTGGACCTTTAGTGCTCAATGTTAGGATACCAAAGATGGCTCTCAGCCATTGATTTCATCCCAATCACTTATAGATGAGCTTGTAGCAACCTTTTGGGAATTACTACTTGGATCCAAAGCATGAGACACCCCTCATCAATGCTCGGTCTAGATGTGCACTGAAAGGTTTAACATCACTAGAGCAATTACCTTTGCCCCAAGAAATGTGGCTAACTTAAAAGTGACTCTTTACAGCTTTCAATGGCTAATTGTGCATTTGTTAGGATGCCAAGGCTGGCATAGACTGAATACTCCTACTCCTCTTATTTAGGGTAAACTGTCCCATGTGTGCCATGGCAGGCAGGAAAACCAGTCATCAGTATTACGCCAGCTAATAAGCCTGTGATATTATGCTGACAGAGTGCTGACAAAGACCTTATTTCCAAAATGTTTTCTGTTATCATGAGTTATCTTGCTTTGGAATTAGGAAGAGAGTGGCTGGACCATACTGTTTTATCCATTATGAGCATAAGGTCTTATGCATAAAAGTCTTATTTTGTTATGCCACTTCAGTGTTTGCCAGGCAGTAAGGCTATAGTGAGTTTCCTCTTGCAGAAAAACTATTTGATTCATAAACAACAGGCCATCAAGCATTGTAAAAGGGATAATGGTATTAGCCTCACATGTGTGAGATCACAGGTCATTCCTACCATTAACTTTCATTCAAACAGCCCTAGCATATCTCAGTGTCAATACACAGAAAAGTCCATGTACTGCAGTAGATTGAGCAAACACACTGCACGTTTTTCAAGTGCTTGCCTTCTTTAGCTTAGGGCAGATATGCCCAGTCAGTATCATGCAACTTCTATTCAGGGTTAAAATTTGAACAGGGATCAGCATCTTCAAAAGAATTACCTGCTTGTTTTGAAGTGTAGCTGGATGCCAAGTTCCTCTGAAAACCTGGCTCACAGTGCCCTTGACTTTGCCTCGGTCCAATTGGATACAATGTCCAAGAGGAGGAGTTTCTTCGCACTCTACACAGTTAGCTACCCTGTGCCCTTTGAACATCACTCTTACTTTGACAGTGTGCTAGGGTTTCTCTTTTGTCTGTATGACACTGTTGCAAGCTTATGTCTGAACAATTTGCATTTGCTTTGGAAGTACCGAATAAAGACTCTGAGTGGCAAGGGAGGCCTTGGGTCTTGTTATAAATTCTGAAGAACTTTTGGGCTTGTCACTCTGTTCTCTGATAACACACATCTTTACCCTGTTTGTCCAGCTCTACAGTCCATTTTTGCCAGAACTCATGTCAGCTGCTACAGTGTAAAATCTATATAACAGAAGAGTTTCTGTCACAGAAGATGGACCCAAGATGATTATCTTTTCAGTTCCTTTCCTGCCCTGTTTGCCGTGATTCTTCTACAAATCCAGCTCAAGGAAACTTGCCAAGCACTCACTATATAGCTACTGCACCATGACCTCTTTCTGGTGCTGATCCCAGCTGGTATGAAATAACCAATTTCCATAGTATTAAGCTTTCTTAACCTCTAAAACAGGGATCCACATCCAAACAGCCATCTGGGAATGGTCTGTGGACCACCCTGCGAGTTCCACCCCGTGCTCAAGAATTGCTTTGGAAAACAGTACTTGAGCTGGGTCCAAAGCATGCCAGGAATTGCTCTAACACTTGAAAAATACAGGTTATGAGGGTCAAGTGCTTGGAAATGCTTACTGACACTGTTATTTACTTAAATAGATGAAGCCACAATGTTCACATACCTTTTGATGCTGTCCTTGTGTTTATAGGAGCCCTTCAAGCAGAACAAGGTCTCTCTTATAACGATTTGCCTTATTGCTCATTAAGCATGGCCACTACTTAATGTATTACACTCAGATTCTCTTTAACATCTTTAGCTGCTCTTTTCGTTGGCACAGCAATACTGCCTGCTTTCTGAAGGGTCAGGACTTTTTTAGACAACAGTATCATTTGGATGCTTTCCTTATGCAACTGATATACTAGCCAGTCCTTTTAATGAATACTTAAATTTATTCAAAGATCATAAACTTTGGTGAGCATCTTCAGTTTGGGTACATAATGACCAGCATATTCAGTGGGATTTTGATCACAGTTATTAAATCAAAATCTCTCCATCTTAATGAACAGTTTAGGACTCAGAAAGGCTCTCATAGTATCACCACAGTCTTAGGCAATGCAGTCCTCTGCCTTTCACTTGTAATATAATCTGCAATATAACAGAGTTTGTTCTAGTGCAATAACTTTTCCCTCTCCTCTTCTTTTTCATTACCTTCTCTCATGTGGCTGAGTGTTGCCATCATGGTAGTTACTGAGAAGACTGTTAATGACAAACAAAAGATGAGAGGGGGGTAAAAATCACTTATTTCCATGAATCACTGTTTTATCTAATGGCTCTGTAACACATTTTTTTCCATGCCTGACTCAAGAGGTTAAGGAAATGAAAAATAGCCTTAATCACAATAGGGGCTGCAGTTGGAAAATGAACCCCATTTATTCATGAGCTGTCCCATAACTCTCCTGTAGAAGAGTACTCCTACAGTCTCCAGCTTGCACTGTGTGGATCCAAGTGAGCCCAGGAAAAGTTCTTAAGAAAAGCTTATATCATGCAGCTCACTCTACTTGGGTCCACACCTTCACTGTGAAACATGCAGGAAATTTTTAGGTGCGACAAAACCAAAAAGGTTGAAAATCACTTTTTCATAATTGATAGCAATTACCAAGTATACAAACCCCACAGGCACAATGAATATTGCCTCAGATCTCATCTTACTGGATTTGGAACTAGAATTTAGATTCAGGCCCATCATGTTTTTCAACAGTATTGCCCAATTAGTCTAATGAGGAATTTTATTGTTTGTTTTAATGTTGAATCAAAGGATTGGTATCTGGATTCTTTTTTTTAATGGGATAAGAAAGCTTGAAGGCTTTTTCTGATGGGATTTTTATAACCACCATGGAGATGAATGGTCAAGTGCCATGGAGCATTACGCTGATCATATGCTGTTTCCAAGGAAACTCAGGATGGAGTTTGTAGAACAGCTCTTTGTGGAGAACAGCTAAGCTATGTCCCATCTCTGTCAGAAGTAAAGTCCCAGGTTAGGTTCATGACTTAGATGAAGAACTATGTGCATCACCTAAAAGCAGGGACATAGGGGTAAATAACTAAAGGAGGAACATCATGTACTTAGTGCTTTGGGCCCAGCCTAGAAATGGTTAAGTTACTAGCCCTTCATTTTCTGGAGCAGGAATTTGAAAGATGCAGGTCACTTCAAAAGAATGAAGATTCACAGGAGACTGCTGCCATTGGTACCAGACAGCAAAAGATGCAGATCCTCTGAGCTGGGTATATGGCATCTGTGGGGGATGGTATCCAACATTTTGTGAACTCTGACTAACAGAATGAAAAGCTGATTTAGATGTATATTTGACTATGTTGCCTACTGAAGACAGCATTTAGCATTGTTTAAAGGAAGGCTGGAAAAAGGTTAGGTAGGATGGCTGTTGCTGGTGATACTTCATTATTTGGATAGCACAAACACACTTGTAAACACAGAAGTACTGTTCTAAGCAAAAAATGTAACATTTTCTCAATTCCTTTCCTTTCCCCCACTAAATTAATGGCTTTACGAGTGGCTTCATCCAGAAATCTTTCAATATGTTCTACAACATATTGGAATAGTTACCTCAGTATAACTTTCCTTAGTGTAGGTGCAGCAAAATCAGTAGAAAAGTACTTTATATTGTACAGGAACAAGGAATAAACTATAATAACATAAGATAAGTTTAAACAGGCATTAGCATCTCAATACAAAGATAGAGATGATCCACACATAATTTTTTATAAATAAAACTGGTTTAGAGGATAGTTGCCTGAAGGTCAGAGATACTGGTAGGATTTTAAAAATATCTTTTAACACAGCAAACTCAGGTTCAGAGGCCATCTTGCAAAATGTGCTAATACTAGTCTGTAAGCTTTAGGTGGCTCATCATCAATGGTAGTAGCTGTTGGACAATAGCAATAAAAAGCATATATTCTTGGGAAATAATGCAAAAAGACATTTCAGAAACTATTCCAAAGTTGATGGGAAAAGATGAGGCTGAGCAAACAATTATGAAACTTTGAAAGCCAAAATTGCCTGGAAGCATGGAGGAAGGACACCTTTTCCCCTCTTCGCCCTACCAAAAAAAGAGAAGTATAGTATTTCAGACAAGAGTTTTAACAAAAATGCTTATTGATGTAGAATTATCTAGTTAGCAACAAAAAAAGGCTTTTTAATGGTTTTTAATTTTTACTTCTGAAAAGAATCTCTTAGTGACCATTTCAATAAACGTAATAGATGGAAAATGTTAAAAGGAAGATAAAAAATTAACAGATCTTTCAAGTAACTTTCCTATTTAAAATAAAACAAATAAAAACCTTTCCCATGTCTTGTTAAAAAAAAAAAACACCTACAAAGCAATCAGAAGAACCAACAAAAAACTCAACAAACCCTAAGCAAAAGCCACACAAGAAACAACAATGAAAAACTTTTAAAGATCTACCTCCTGTCAGATCACAACTGATACAATAAAACTCACATTTAAAATCCTGGCTTTGTGCCATTAACAGAGCACAGGTGTCATATGCTGCTACGAGAAAAGTACATGTTTCTCAAGAAAGCTGCTATGTTCTCCCTGTATGGCTTCTGGGTAGATTTAAGGTCCAGCTGTTCCAGAAATATTTAAGTGCTGCAACACAAAAGTCTGTCTAGATCAAATTAATAAGATCTCTATCTGTAATCTTGAGTCACATGCTTTTTTGCTTGTGGAAAGGTGTTTTCTGGTCTTGGCTGCTCTCATGCCGGCTAAAACACATCTGAGGATCCAACAGTATCCCTGAGCTGCAAATGCAGGACACAAGTGACAGGACATACTTTATGCATGTCTGTCTCAAACTAAGAGCAAAACACCTAACTTATTGGAGCCTCAGCCAGTCAGTTCTGGGCATACGCAGTCTCTGTTTACTCCAACAATTTGCCAAAGTATTGAACTCTCAGGAATGACTTGCAGTTTATCATACATTTATCTCCCTGCTCCTTGTCGTGCATGTTTGGGTTTTGTTTTTTCAGACCTGTTTTAATGAGCATGTTTTCTAACTTTGCATCCTTGGAACAGGCCCAACAATCATGTTAAATGGTCTCTCTCTCTCCCTGTAAAATGGGATTAGTGCCAAAAAACCACTCCTTGAACCTTAAAACAACAACAACAACAACAACAAAACAACCACAACAAACAAATAAAGCATAAACACCACGGTGAGAGCTTTTAGTCAGGGCTTGTACTCCAGTTGGTTGCCAGATCCTTGCTTTCTGCTTCATCTTTTCTCTAAACTTTATAGCCCCTAATCGTCTGTAAAGCATTGCTTACCCCTATGGTGCTATATAAATGAAATAACAATGATGCTCTTGAATTAATTGGGTGCGTTTGCATACAGGAGTCTTACAATATTCCGTCCTTTTTGTAAGACCCTCTCATATGAGGCTGCAGGTCCAATTGCCACAGATAATTCAATGTTAGATTGAAGGTGTATATAATGAATCTTATTTTTTTCTCTTATGAGCCCTTTTTGGGGAGAATACGTTTTAGTTCATTAAAGACGCACATTAGGCAATTGCTCTCTCTTCTTGTCTCTCATTTCTTCCTCCTTCTTACTCCTCAGTTTTACATGTCTCTTTACAAACCCCCGAATCTTATGGAAGCTTACAGATTTCCATAAATAAGCCCTTTTTTTAAATATATATTTGGGGAGAGGGCGGCAGGAGATGGGGAATAAACCTCTCTCCTTTTTTTTTTAATATATATTTGGGGAGAGGGCTGCAGGAGATGGGGAATAAACCTCTCTCCCTAAGAAATGACACAGGTATTTTTTGCTCTCCTCAAGGGACTGAAGCACAGCATTCCCAACAGTAAAATTCTGGGTAAGACAGATATTTCTGTTCACTACTGTTAATTGGCATAGTTGAGGCAAAAGTCAAACAAGCGCATCAAAGAAATTGTAAGGTCCTGGACCGAAATGGGTGCTAACCATGAATTCCTTTTCTTCTAGAGGATCTCCTGTTCACAGGGGGAAGGACTTCTTATGCCCACAGAAGAGGCTGCAAACAGTGGCATCATTAGTCAGGTGTCCATCAGATGGAACTTTATGCAGAGGGTCCTGGGGAATGATTGGTATTGTTTATTCCACGAACCAGTTCTAGCCCATCACCTAGCCAGCCTAGTGAAGGCACAGATGTCATTTAGGTATGGAGAGCAGTTTTATATGAAGGACAGTAGGATAATTCAGTCAACCCTCTCTGTTTTTCTTTCGTTTTTAGAGAATGGAGCAATGCCAAGTGTAAGCTCAACTGCTGCAAGCCACCTCAGTTGCAAGTGGAGGAACCCATTCAGCAAATGCCTAGAGGAAACCACTTTGCATCTTTCCAGGCAGATACTCAGATATGGTTCTGCATACCCAGAAGGCAGTAACACTCATGCCCTAGTAGTTGAGGTCCTGACCCAATAAAGGTTTTCATTTGACATATAAGAAGCTGTAGCTTTTACAACTCTTGGGAATCATGACTCCTACAGCAGCCAACTGTGGATGGGTTTGTAAGAGAGCTCACTGGGGTTATGTATGTGATTCAAGTTGTCCTCCACTCTTCCCAGCATATACTAATCCCAAATGGCCCAAAGCCCATGCCAATAACGCACAAAGAAGTTGAGAGTGAAGAAGTAGATGTGCAGATGCCCTTGTGGAGTTCGTTCAATTGTTGGTTCACCAGCACAAGGACTTTATACTCATTTTGATGGTTTGACTCAAGATGAGAGCAGGCATTAGTAGTGCCCATACTGGGTTGCTGTCAGAGTTCAAATGACTTGGGTTCTGTTGCTGACTTCAGCAATAAACATGGGCAAGCTGCAATATTTCCCTGTACCTAGATCTTGGGGTTTTTTTTGCCTTAGAAAATAAGAGGTTAATCCAGCTATGAGTCCTTGCTGGCACTGAACATGATGAAAGCTAAAGAAAAATGGAAGCAATCCCTCTTAACCAGGCCTCTTAGAGGTCCCTTATGACACCTAATGATGACTGTGATAAATAGCTTACTAGTGACTTTGACCATCTACAATTAATCAACACATCCCATAGTGTAAGATCACTGCTTGCTAGGGTGCAAGGTCATGGGCTTGCTCCTGACAGCATTTCTGAATGAGTCTAATCCTATTCTTGCCACTTGGTTTCACAAAGTTCAGACAACAAAGGAGTCACCCATAAGCTGGGAACTCTATCACCCAAAGCAAGTGAGACTGACATCCATGGGGAATCTAGATCCTCAGAGTGCAAGGTGATCAGAGCCACCAGTGTGTCAATGCTCTAAGTGTGGGCATCAACCAGCCTCAGTAGAGCTGTGTGACCTGAGGAGCTACTCATTCACCTGTGATAGGCAGAGCGGCATGGGGAAATCCCAGATCAAAACCTACAGAGGCCGCTGGAAAGATGTCAGGGAGGTTTCAGCTCAAAAACCCTAGGAAGAAACCAGAGAAAAGGAAATGCATGAGTCCTCTTTAAGCTCAGAATCTATTTGGAGCACAGCTTTAGAGATCCAAGATAATGCCCGTCATAAGAGACCGCTGGTGTTGGTTATTCAGATCCCTTTTCTTTTGAAGTTATGGTGTATTTTCTAATTCCCC
>NW_008675185.1:38796-50468 GCF_000695815.1 Acanthisitta chloris
AAGTTCCTCACTCACCTGCCACTTGTCTGGGCAGCTGTCATCTAAATCTACACCTTCCCTGCCCCTGTGTTCACCAGCCTGACAGCTGAAGCTAAAGATGGCCTCTTTTCCCTCCCTTCCTCTGCAAGATAATTTTCAGGTAAGCTCTCTGTAAAATGTAAAGGAGAAAGCCAGAGAATAAGGAGCTGATGTACTGCTGCCTTTGCCAAGGTACCTGTGAACACGGGAACAAACCAAGCTGCTCAGTGCAGAGGGCAGAAGAAAGACTGACTATATCTTCTAAGTATCTTTTTTCTTTCTAGTGTTACAAGGTAAGTTTCCCTTGACCTGTATCTGGAAGTGTAGCAAAGATGCCTTGAGACACACATTAGTGCATATTCTAGGACATAGCATCCCTCATTCACTGGTGTTGGTCTGCAAAGTCTGACAGTGTCACCTAGGCTCTGGAGGGCCAGAGAAACATTATAAGGTCCATTTGTTCTTAGCGCCTCCAGTAGAATCTCTGTTATATTGATTATAGTCTTAGTCTGTATCTTCTCTGTGAAAAACAACATAGGTTTTCATTTGCAGAGCTGTATGCTACCTACAGAACTCTATCCAGGAGCTGTCTATGAAGGGTCAGACTTCGTGAGTCAGACAGGCTCTGTTTGGCAAAAGAAAAGCACTTGGGAAGCAGCAAAAAGAGTCTAAATCAGTTTCTGCTGTAACTCAGAGCAGTCTTTTCTCTTTTTTTAATTCAAGCTAAGCTCATTGATACTGAAGCAAGGTCCAGCACAATGCAATTTCCAGATCTACTTTTCTGACAATAGCCTGATAAAGAATATGCTTATTATTAGGAGCAGAGAACGAGCCTTCTGGGAGTGTGAGAGATTCTCAAGTTAAACTGAAGCTATGCCTGCACTACTACACAACCGGTCTTGAGAGCAAAGACCATGCACCACATTTGCATCATGTCCTGTGGCTGGCATTCAGAGTGCCAACTGGATGCTTGCATAAACATGCTTGTTGACCCAGTGACTCACCAAGTGTATTCAGGCAAACAGAGTGCTGGGGACTCTGAAATACGTGCCTGGTCAACAATTGAGCCTGCATTTATAAGTTTAGAGTCTGCACCATAGAGAAGTTTGACCTTGAGGCAACTTCAGTCCATCTAAACTGTGCCTAAGAGTATTGAATAAATTTAGTAACTAACTAGGAATATCTCTGCTTTGACCTTCTTACAGTTGTGACCACTGACAGCTTCACGGCAACTATAGCCACCTTCTGCCTTCAGTAGCAAATCTCTTCTGCTTAAGTTGAAGGATGGTTCTATTAGATTCTTGTATTCTAAGTGTCAAAGTACAAGAAACTTGCTTCCCATACAGCCTCAAAATATGCCATATTTTGCTTCATTGATTTCTCAAGTGAAGTTGTCGGGGAGGTGAAATCACACAAAGCCAAACACGGAGTCATTGTTCAGTCTTGCATTTGCCCTGAGATCACTGGGGATGCAATGCAGCAGTCTCAGTTTTACAAGATACTTGCAAGGCATAACCTCTCCAGGGCACTTATTGAAATGAAACTCTGCACTGAGAAGGAAAAGTTGCACAGATTAAATGTATTTTTATATGTTTTCCAATTCCTTACTTACCATGAACATCTTAGTAGTTTTTCAGAATACTCTCATCAGTGTGCTCTATTTTTGCCATTTTAACCAATGAGAAAATAAAGCTCGATCCAAGCTCCCTTAATGCCTAAAATGACATTTGAGATTTGTGACCAAGGAAGGACTTGGAATTTACATTTCAGAATTTCTAGGACCTCATGAGATTTCCATGTCATATGCAATACTGTTTTGAATGTTTGGTCCCAGCAACATAGTAGTAAAATCAAGTTTTCAAGTCAGTAGAAGTTGCATTTACTACTGAACTGCCCCCTCTCTCTAAGATGCTAACTTCTGAGGCTACTTATGGTAGAAATGTCTGCTAGTCTAATTAGTCCACAATGTTTGTTGACTTTGCTGTTCGTGGGCAAGACTGAAGCATTGATGCTGTTCTCTTGGCAATGAAGTGCTTCTACTGGTGGAAGACACTGCTTGGAGAATAAATGGATCCACTCTGGGATAAGCACATGTCGTGGTTTAACCCCAGCAGCAGCCAAGAACCACGCAGCTGCTCACACACTGCCCCACCAACGGGATGAGGGAACGAATCAAAGGGTAAAAGCTACAAAAACTCATGGGCTGAGATAAAGGCAGTTTAATAGAGAAAGCAAAAGCTGCACACACAAGCAAAGCAAAACATGGAATTAATTCACTGCTTCCCACAGACAGGAGGTGTTCAGCCATCTCCGGGAGAGCAGGGCCCATCACACATAACAGTTCCTTGGGAAGACAAATGCCATCACTTCAGATGTCCCCCCTTCCTACTTCCTCCTCCCAACTTATATACTGAGCATGATGTCATATGGTATGGAATATCCCTTTGGTCAGTTTGGGTCACCTGTCCCAGCTGTGTCTCCTCCCAATCTCCCATGCATCCCCAACTCCCTTGCCAGTGTGGCAGTATGGAAAGCAGCAAAGGCCTTGACTCTGTGTAAGCTCTGCTCAGCAATAACAAAAACATCTCTGCATTATCAACTCTGTGTGCTGCACAAAACCCAAACATAGCCCCATACTAGCCTCTGTGAAGAAAGTTAACTCTACTTCAGCTCAAACCAGCACAGCACACCTTAAGGATCTATTTCAGGGCTCTTTGTGGACATAAAATAGGTGACCTTAGGGCAAGCTATTGCACCATCACATCTGTAAACTTGTAATGCAATGAGCTCTTGATCTACAGGTGAACCAAACTGTACAAATCTGGTCATTTCTGTCATTCTGGATGCAGCCACTTTTGTGCTGTTGTCATGGACTTTGAGCCATAGGTTAATATAGTGCTGGGACAAGGGGAGGGCAAAGAGAAACACCACAGAACTCCATGGTGTGGTGGAACATGTTGTTGTAGAGAAAACCCCTGTATCCATATTTTCTGGCTGAGGAAGCAGGCCCCTGGAGACAGTATTTTGCCCAACCTGCAGAAGAGGTTTTGCTTAATACAGTTGTTCTCCTTATTCCCTACTCTCCTCTCCTACTATTGATACATGGTCTGTGATTCCTTATAATAAATAAGATTTGTGAGCTCTTTGGGGAAATGGACTGTCTCTTCTCCTATACTTGTGCAGCTTGTACAAGGGTATAAATAATAATAGTCATTAATGCTAATAATGTGTTTTTAACCTCCTGATCATCCTCTGTCTGGTAAAATAGTTACAGGAGAGAAATTCTGCTTTGAAAAAGAAGCTAATGGCAGAGACTATTAACATTGCAAAGGCTAGCAGAGATCAGGTAGCGGCAAACTTAAAATTCATGTTTTTCATTAAATGAGTCTGCAAAAGCATTTTTTAAGTAGTAAGTGGGCTGCAGGCTCTTCTACTGCCAATGTGCTGTGTTTGCCTGTCTTAGCACCTGCTGTCAATGGCTTGAAATGCTTTCTCACCATCCTTTTGTAGAGCATCATGCACAACAGGCCTTGGTCTCAATGAGGGCTCTGTGCCACCCCTGCAGCACAACTGATAAGCAGCGACAGGGGGAGGTACACAGATGCTCAATGCAGAGCAAGTAAGGCAAAGGGATGCCTTAGTTACTTTGCTGTTGAGGGAATATGGATCAGAGGCTGCTGAGTTTGGTGAGGGTCATGGAATCATGGAATCATCAGGGTTGGAGGGGACCTCTAAGACCATCAAGTCCTGTCACTCTGCCGAAATCTCTAAACCCTAAACTGTATCTTCCAGCACCAGATCCAGACACCTCTTAAACACTTCCAGGGTTGGTGACTCTACCACCTCCCTGGGCAACCTATTCTAATGCCTGATCACCCTAACAGGGAAAAGTTTTTTCCTAATATCTATCAGTCTTTCAACTGCTTTAATTGTGCTTGAGAAACGATCTTTAGTGATGTACATTTCTATGTGTGGAACACTGCCTACAAAAAGGTTACTCTCTGCACAGTATTTTCAAGTCATGCAAACCAAGTAAGATTTTCCAGGACCTGTGATTAAGTTGAATGAAAATCAACTAAATGCAACCATGTTTGCATGTTTTCTGCTCCTCTGGGTAAAGTCCTCACTCCCATAGGCTTGACTTCCCTTCCAAATTACACTGATATTTTTGCTCGGATGGGCCAAAGACATAAATGAGGGGAGATTTGTAGGGAGAGGTACTATCAGTTATTTGAAATCATATAGTAAAAGTCTGGATGCACTTTTGGGCATGCAAGCCCATATGCCTGGAAAGCCTTTTTTATTTTGTTCTTTCAGCTATATTCTTCAGTTTAATAAAAGATATTGCCTCTTTCTACAAATCTTGCCTCACATTATTTGCCTTTCAACTCTCTATCCACAGTAATTTCTGCACTGGAACTGTTAAAAAAAAGCACAAATTGTTTCTTCCACTAATCATAAAGCACTCCCCCAGTCCCAAGTATCTTAAACAGCCAAACTCTTGCTTGCTCAAGCTTTCAAAAATAAAAACAGAATCATAAAAATCCATCCTTGGGTAAGAGACTAGGTCTGACAAACATCGGCCTGAGAGTTCATAATTTCAGGATGTTGTGAACCACTGCAAGGACTCTTGCAATGGGAATGCTCACATGGTTCAACTCCGGTGCCTTCCAGACTGCTGAGTATGGATGCCCTGGCATAAAAAAAGAAAAGTAATAAACTTGTTGCTTTTCTGTGTTTCTGTCCAGAAAATGTCAGGCTGTCCACCTATGTGCAGGTCAGCTCTCTCTGCAGACAGTGAGACTGATGTCATTTGCCTCCCAGAGCTCATTTTGGTGATAAGTACAGACTCCTCAGGAGTCATTTGTTTGGGACATTCTTGTTGTCAGGCGGATGGGCTGGAGCTCAGTCAGCCAGGCACAGGCAGAAAATGGCCACATTTTCCTTTCCTGCTTAGCCTAAAGAACAAAGGACATGTACGGGGAGCCTCGGCATATGGCAGTCCTGTCTCTAAAGTCAACCCACAATTTATCTAGCAAAGTCAACAAGCCTTAGCCTAAAGAGGGAAGTACCAGCTGGGGAGCACAATGCTTGACTTGTTGGGACCATGGGTCAGGAACCCATGCTGCAGCATGCAGCAGCTCCTCCCGGGTGGGCACAGAAGGTTAATGGAGGGAAACACAAGGTCCCCAGCTGAGACTAAAGACCTGAAAAGCAACAGCTGAGATAAAAGACTGCTTCTGGGTAGAGCAATGTATGTGCCAGGGGAGCTGGGTGCTATTTCAAGGAGATGTCTTTGGTGGAATGCTGCCTGGGGAAACAAGCCTTGCCTCCCAAGAGGAGGTCAGAAAGGTCTATGCTGTCAAGTTCTGGTGGAGATTTAAAGACCAGGGGGCTGCAAAAACACTGTCATAAAAGGTGCTCTGTAGTGTGGAGGGATTCCTCGTGTCTGCAGAAGTCAGTTAGTACTGGATGCAGCAAAGGGTTTGTGGTGTAAACGTCTCTCCCTTTGAATTGTGAATTCCCTGCTGTTCTGAACAGAATAATTATTTTTATTCCCAGCTTGGAAGAGCTGACTCTTTTCCCACAGAAAACATGACAACTCAAAAAATTATCTGCCAAAGTTGAGTTGGGGTTTTTTTTTTGTTTGTTTTTTTGGGTGCTAGCCAATTTTCTTTTTCTTGTTGTCATTCACACTTGCAGATTTCCCATAAAATCTTACAAATGTTGAAAGAGTGGAAGCCCTTTCTGCAGAACTTTGTGTATATTTCCTCAGAAGCTGTGTTCTGCATGCCCATGTTTCAGGCTTTCTCAGCATGGCCTGGGTGAGGCTCCCCTTGGAGAAGGAGTTGGCACCATGGATACAGTGTGGTAGACATGTTGATAGCATCTGTTATGCCATTTATTTTATATTCTAATTATGCGACAATGTCAATGTGTGAATATATACTGCTGGCAAATGCTTTTTTGTGACATATCCTTTATGTGACCCAACTTGTAAAGGATGTGGGTCTGCTATGGCTAATGCTAGAGAAACTCAGTCATTTGTGCTGTACCAGTTCATGCAACACATTTGTCTCCAAGAGTTCTCAGTTTAGTCCCCACTGCGTCATCGCATGGTTGTTGAAATTAAATGAGGATTCTTTCCATCTTTTCCTTCCTTCCACCACTCTTTGAGTGCTGCTGCTCTCTCATTGGCTGGCTATTTCTGTGGATTTTTCTCTGACAGAATTGCTATGTAGTCACATGCTAACTTCCACAGTTGCTGGCCTGGCATTTATTTGTTCAAAAAAGCTACTTTCAGCTTGAAGTCTTGTAGAAAGCCTGGTGGAAAATCTTCAAGAAGTCTCAAAAATACACTCTGCCTTCTTCTGGGAAGGGCAGGGAGTACAAAGTGGCAGAATGGAAAGAGCAGGTGGAAAGTGTGGTTTGAGTGGGGTTGGCTTCCCTTGAACATCAGGCTGAAGGCGAATGAGAAATGTGAAGCTGTTTTTTCAGTCTACATAAAGGAGCCTAATCATATGTGGGACTATTTATCATGGTTTTGATGCACTGTGTTTCCCTTCTATGAGAATTCACATTTCTGGACACTGTGCAGTCCTTGACCTTGGGTAGTGGTGGGTTTCACAGAACCACATGACAAATGAGTATTTCTTGCTGGGAGAACATCTCCTTCCACTCCCTTTCCCAAGATCATGTGCAGCACATGCCACAACACTCTTCTAAATCACATTGAAATATGTTATTTATCATATATGCACTAGTCAAAGGACATGCCATGAAACCCACAGATAGAACACTCAATAAAACCAGTAGTAATACACATATGTCAGAGACAGACATGTAGAACAGGACATTAAAATATCTAGAAAAAACACTCCTGGGTAATCTATGGCTCTTGTCTCCTGCTCACCTTACCAGGCTCTCTCAGCTTTAAATTTCAGAACCACTCATTCTCTTATGTAAACCCTGCAAAATTTGCATGGCCAACTGTGTTTTCAATAGTATTTCTATTACAGTAAAAAAATCACTAAGCCTTTTGTTAATGCAACATTACATTTGCACAGTTAAATAACAGTAATTTGAAAAAATATGTAATGGAAAAGTTAAAAGTTTCTCCACCAACTTTAGCATGCCTGCTTCAGAAATATTTTATGGTAGGTTCCGTATATCAACTTTAGCATGCCTGTTTGAGAAATATTTTATGGTAGGTTCCGTATAAAAACTTGGAAGAGAAAATATTATGTGTGTGCTGCACAATCAAGTTAATATTGATATTGCGTGAAGTGACTAAAGCTAAGATGAAATAGAAAGTGAGTGGTTAAACAGTTAATAGCACAAAGCCCATTTATTTATTAAAAAATGGACCAGCATTCATGTTCAGTGCATCTAAATGCATCCACTCAGCCCTAATGAAGTACTTTCACTATGCATTAAAAAGTAGCTGGCTTTCAGTCAGTCAGAGCTCTGTCAGAATCCAACCTTTGTTTTTCCTTTTTTTAAATGCAAGATTGTAGATGTGCTCTTCATTTGCTGATATTTCATTGGTTCATCTGGCATTCAATACTGGGTTAAGTGGAAGAACTGCAGTAATTTATAAAGAACAGACTGAAGAACAAGGACTGCTATGTGTTGTGGGTTTTGGCTGATTGTTTTTCTTTTGTTGTTATGGCTTTTTTTTTTTAATGTTTGGAGGGATTTAGGGAGGGTTGAATGTAAGTCTTCCTTCTGTCTTTGCCCTTACAATATATAGGTAGCTGAGGGATTTGGCCGTGCGAAAATGGGCTCACCTTTGGCTAGAGACCAATCCTAGAGAATTTCAGCCCACAGAATCTGATACTCCTGCTCATATTTAGTAGTCTAATGTCCCGAGTAACCCCATTGGTATGACTCAGCATGAGCAAGGGAGCCAAAATTCAGCCAAGTGTTTTTGAAGGTTAGGAGTATGTCAAATAGGTTATAAGAAATAGCTGTTTCTCCTTTCAGCCATGCCAGATTCTCCAGGGAAGCATAAGATGCTACCTGAAAGAGTGCTGTTTCTTTTGTGTCTTCTTTCTGGGCTTGTACCTACCACTGTCCATTCTGGATGGGAGCAACACTGGGTGCAGCATCATCTCACACACATCCCTGTGCAATTTATGGAGCAGAGATACAGTTCTACTGTTATTTGCTATTACTTCTGACAATAAATAATGTTAATTATTATAACGCATGTAACATTGGTTAATAATTAAGACAGCATTATTATGCTATATTATAAATTATTTTAATAAATAATATTATTTGTCATAATAAGAATTATAATAAATGCTGTGGCCTTTCATTACTTAAAGGAGGCCTATAAGAATGATGGGGACAAACGTTTTAGCAGGGCTTGTTACCATGGGGTAATGGTTTTAAACTGAAAGAGCATCAATTTAGATATAAGAAAGATTTTTTGGGGGGTTTTTTTGCAATGAGTGTTGTATAACACTGGAACAGGATGCACAGAGATGTAGTGAATGCCCTATCCCTAGAAACATTCTGTGTCAGGTTGGATAGGGCTCTGAGCACCTAGACCTCGTTGAAGATGTCTCTGCTCATTGCAGGGGGTTGGACTACATAACCACTACATTTTGCTTTCAACCTAAATGATTCCCCTGCAGTGGTGCAGTGAGATGGGGAATGGGGGTTGCTGTCGATTCACCACATGTTGTCTGTGCCAATCCTTCCTCCTCAGAGGGAGGACCCCTCACACTTTTCCCCTGCTCCAGCGCAGAGCCCTTCCAATGGCAGATGATAGTCCTCTAAACTTTTCCAGTGTGAGTCCTTCCCACAGGCTGAAGTTCTTCACTAACTACTCCAGCGTGGGTCCCTTCCACAGGGTAAGTCCTTCAGGAACAGGGTGCTCCACAGTGGATCCCTCACAGGGTCACAAAGCCTGCCAGTAAACCTGCTCCAGCATGCTCCTCTCTCCATGGGGCCACAGGTTCTGCTCTAGCCTGCTCTAGCACAGGCTTCTCATGGGGTCACAGCCTCCTTCAGGCATCCACCTGCTCCAGCAAGAAGTCCTCAATGGGCTGCAGATGGATATTTGATTGACCCTGGACCTCCATGGGCTGCAGGAGTACAGCCTGCCTCACCACAGTCTTCACCACAGGCTGCAGGGGAATCTCTGCTCTGGTGTCTGTAGCACATCCTCCCCCAACACTTCTTCTCTGGCCTTGGTGTCTGCAGGGCTGTTTCTCTCACATATTCTCACTCCTCTTTCTTGGCTGCTGTTGCACATCTTCCCCTTCTTCTTAAATATGGTATCCTAAAGGTGCTACCACTGTTGCTGATGAGCTCAATCTTGGCCAGTAACAGGTTCATCTTGGAGATGGCTGGCATTGGCACTGTCAGACATAGTAGTCCCCCTGCTACCAAAACCTTGCCATGCAGACCCAATACAGTATCAGGGGATGAAAACCATCTAAAAAGGGAAACCACAAAAAAGAAGCGTGCTCCCATGGCAGGAGGCGGTTGGGACTAGATGATCTGTAAAGTCCATTCCAACCCCTAAAATTCTGATTCTATGATTCATTGGTTGGAGTCAGTTGACTTTAATCCACTCTAATATTTTTAGTTTGATTTCCTTGGGAAATGAAGCCTAGCTAATGGTACATGTGTATATGTCCATATGTTCTTCCTCCCAATAACTTTTCAGTGCAACCAATTTCAACCATATTTGAAAGAAGGTGGAAGGATCAAAAGTAGCTTGTTCCTGTATGTCTCTTAAAAACTGGTGATTAGGTGATGTCTTGCCTCACTCCCTCCATAGGGGAAAACCCATGAATTATGTTGGTGGTATGTGGCAGCAGCCAACCAGGCTAAATGGTGACTACATTTTGTCTTTCATTTTGATCCACTAGGAAACAAGCACATGTTTCTAGGCTAGCCATAGCATGGTTTTCTTCTTTCTACAGGAGATGTCATAGAGGACATGATGGGATCTAGCTTTCATTACAGCAGAGGACTGCAGAAAAGAACCTGTGGGGAGGCAGACTTGGTGCATTCCATTCATAGAACAGCTTGCTCTACAGCAGTTTAATAAGAAATACTTCTGGGATGGCATAATTAGTGACAAGAATCCTACAGATCTTTCCTGCATGTGGACACCTACCTTTGCACCCCACATCTGCGGTGTGTAAACGGAAGAGTCATACCCTTTAGTGTTGGCATCCTCATGGGATGCCATGGTGACCACAATGAAGGGGGTAATGTGGCCTGGAGAGGGGCAACCAGGCTGAGTGAGCAACACACCTGAGCTGTCACAGTCCATCCCAAGGACTGACCTCTCAGAAGTTGTGCAGTCACAATGCCTCTATGTCCCCAGCTGCAAAAGGACACCCTTTTGTGAAATGCCTGGAGAGTGACTGATGAAAAGCCCAGGGTGAATGTTAAATAGTACTTCATTACTGCTGTTCCTCACAGCAGAGGCAGTGATTTTAGGGGGCAATAGAGCTACAGGAGCTAATTACTCCCTGGGAAAAAAAAGTTTTTGCCACATATGGTAGGAGGAACCTGTATCTGAAAGGAGGGAGGTAGAGGGGGAAGACTTCTGTGAGCAAATGGTGGCTTTGCAAGCTGGGTTTCCCTGTCAGAAGGTCCTTCTGAAATTGCATGGAAGTCACAGGAGATCCAGCAAAAATTAATGCAGACTGATGCTTGCTATTTTTCCTGGAGGCCTTGGCAGCTCTGTAATTACAATCGGCGCGTCTGAATCTCCCTCTGGCCCCTGTGTACTGCCCGGCAGTGATACCAGCATCAGGGAGACCCCTGCTTCAGAATTTGTCAAGCAGAACTCTGCTAAGAAATCAAACCTGCCCTGCTGCATTTCTCGTGGTGGTGATGAGGAATATTCGTGCACTGAATAGCCTCCCCACGTCCGCTGGAGCCTTCGGGACTCCCGAGCCCAGCATGGATCACAGACCTGTGATCCAAGAGATACATTTGCAGAGGAATGAGGGAACCATATTTCTATAGCATAACGTATATATATTTATATATGTAAAAATGAAATAAATGAGCCGGCTTGCAACACTAGGTGGCAGAGGTGGGATCTGTTCTGCTCTGAGCGCTGTCCTATAAGGCATTGCTTGTTTAAGTACAGTCGCATTTAGTTGGAGCTGCAGGAGAGAGACAGAGACATCCTCTGTGTTTACAGCCAGCACAGGCTACGGCGGAGCATCTAACCTGGCCCCTCTTTCTCCAGCACTTGAAGGGGAGAGTGCGAGGTTATTTGGGAATCTGGCCACTGCAGGTCAGCTTGCACTGCGACTGGATTGTCAGAGCTGGTAAAGCAGAGCCCAGAGGGACTGAAGGGAGACACGAATCCCATTTTGTTTGAGAGGAGAGAAGGGAAAAAAAAAAAAAAAGAAAAATTGAGAGAGGGAGAGGGAGGAAGAGACAGAGAAAAAGGCAGAGGAAGCGGAGAGAGTGAGAGAGAAGCATGAGGACCTACTGGCTGCACAGTATCTGGGTGCTGGGATTCTTCCTGTCCCTCTTCTCCTTGCAAGGTATGTGATGAGTTCTTTCTCGCAACCTCCTCAAACCCTTCTGCTCGAATTGAGGCTGATGGACTGAGGGTGGCCTGAAACATGGAGCTGGAAGCTGGAGCTTCCTCTCCCCCCCTC
>NW_008675186.1:0-788 GCF_000695815.1 Acanthisitta chloris
TCTCAACCTGGGATTATTTTCCTTGGGGGTGCCCAACCACCTTTCCAGAGGTGTCTGGTTTGGGGTGTCCTTGCAGGCATCTCTCGGGGTGCTGAGCCCCCCACGGGTTCCAGCAACAGGAGCTGTCCTGGGCACTGGGGAGGGGGCACAGCCCCCCAGGCAGTGAGGATGGAGGTTGTGCCATCCGAGGGGGGCAAAACTGGGGAGCCTTGAGTGGAGTGGGGGCACACAGATCCTCCCTCGGGCTGCTGGAGTGGGGATGGAGCTGCGGGGGATGGAGACACACTGTGGGGTCACAGCCCCCTGGAACTGGGGGGTGCAGCCCTCCTGGGCTGTTCCTTGGGGAGTCCTGTTTGCCCTGTGATCCCAAAGGAATGGGGGTTTGGAGGTGCTGGGCTCCCTTCCTACTTTGGATAAAGCAGCAGGTGCTCCAGGCACTGAATCCCTGAATCCCCCGAGCCCATTCTCTCCCCATGGAGGGGTCACAACACAGCTTGGGGTGCACCCCAGGGCAGCAGGCAGTGGGTCAAGGTCTCCCCAGAGCCTCGGGGTGGGGACCTGGGGTGTGTGGCCAGATGCTGGACACCCTCCCTGCTCTCCTCCAGGCCCCTCTGTGCTCTTTGGGGGTGATCCCAGTGGGATGGGGTGCACTGGGTCCCCCCGGGGCTGTGAGCACCCTGGGGCTGGGAGAGGCCCCCCGAGCAGAGACCTGCAGCCCCCAGTCCTTCCTGGGGCTCCAGCTCCTGCCAGAGGCATCAAATATTAACAGAAACAGTGAAGGAGCTGAA
>NW_008675186.1:866-2675 GCF_000695815.1 Acanthisitta chloris
AAGCTGGGCTGGACCCAGAGCTGCAGGCAGAGCTTTGCCAGGACCCAATCCAGCCCTTCCCCTCCTCCAGGCTGCTCTGCCCTCCTGAGCCCACCTATAGAGCGCCTATATATTATGCAAATGAGCTCTAAGGGCTTATTACGCAAACAGGAGGGGTTGGCACTGCCCAGCGCTGGGTGGTCCCCGGGGCTGGCCCCGACGGCTCAGAGAGGCCAGCGGGGATGGAGGGGACAGCATCGGTGTCCCTCTGCGTGTCTGGGGGCTGCCAGGGAGCACTGCCCCGTCCCTCTCCCCTCCTGTAGGGCAGAGGGACCCCCCGAGCCGGGCCAGGCACCTGCCCCACCGCAGTGCTCATCCCCCGGCGCATCCCAGCGGGATGGGGAAGCAAAACAGCAAACTGCGCCCAGAGATGCTCCAGGACCTGCGGGAAAACACCGAGTTCTCCGACCTGGAGCTGCAGGGTTGGTACAAGGGTTTCCTGAAGGACTGTCCCTCGGGTATCCTGAATGTGGAGGAGTTCAAGAAGATCTATGCCAACTTCTTCCCCTACGGCGACGCCTCCAAGTTCGCCGAGCACGTCTTCCGCACCTTCGACACCAACGGCGACGGCACCATCGACTTCCGAGAGTTCATCATCGCCCTGAGCGTCACCTCCCGTGGGAAGCTGGAGCAGAAGCTCATGTGGGCCTTCAGCATGTATGACTTGGATGGCAATGGCTACATCAGTCGGGAGGAGATGCTGGAGATCGTGCAGGTACCAGGCTCCTGTGTGGGTCCTACTGTGTGCTCCTGTTTGTCACCTTGGGGTCGTGGTGGCTGTTCCCTCCTGGGATGTAGGTGGGTTGGGAACATGCAGCCTGTGTTACCCCTTGTACAGGGCTTGGCAGTGCCTGGGACACAGCCAGTTGCTGCCTGCAGCTGGGGCTGCAGGGATCAGTCTACCCTAGAGCATCCCCTGGTTACCCCATCCCAAAAATCCCATTGTTACCCCATCCCAAGACACTTCCCTTGCTCCCAGGGAGGGCTGAGTGCACAGCAGCTGTCCCCAAGCACACCTGGCAGTGTTGGCAAATGAGCAGGAGATGCCCTCCTTGGCCAAATCCCAAGTGGCATCAGCATCGGAAGGTGACTCGCAGAGACACTGCAGTGGCATCTCAGTGGGAATCTCCTCCCTGCAGGAGCTGCTCCAGCCCTGGCTGTGCTGGGAGCTGGAGCTCCCCATAGCCTGATCCCATGGGAAGGGTGTGAAATGCCAGCCTGATTCCCATGGAACCCCAGAGCTCTGCCCCTGTCTCAGGTGAGTGATGCCAAGCGCCCACCCTACACCACCCTCATCCCTGTCTCCCTCTCCCAGGCCATCTACAAAATGGTCTCCTCTGTGATGAACATGCCTGAAGATGAATCGACTCCGGAGAAAAGAACGGAAAAAATCTTCCGACAGATGGATACTAATAACGACGGTAAATGAGAGGAGATGGAGGGGATTATGGAAAGGTCTCATGGCTAAATCCAGGGGTCTTAGAAGGAGCCGCACGCACGCTGATTAAATGGCTCATGGCCACTGGCACGGCCAGGGGAGCCCCAGCAAAGAGAGGGGCTCAGGGTGCTGAGCAGGGTGCTCACCCCCATGGGTGGGTGTCTGTGGGGTGTGCTGGGAGGTCTCTGGTCCCAGGCTGAGCCGTGTCCCCTCCCCACAGGTAAGCTCTCTCTGGAGGAATTCATCAAAGGTGCCAAGAGTGACCCGTCCATCGTGCGCCTGCTGCAGTGTGACCCCAGCGGTGCCACACAGTTCTGAGCCCCACGGACCCC
>NW_008675186.1:2797-3022 GCF_000695815.1 Acanthisitta chloris
TGGGATGAGGGGGAGTCTGGGGGGATGGACCCCATCACCAGAGGGGTCCTGCACTGGTTTGACTGGGGGAAGGATGGAGGTAGGGTCTGCCCCAAGCAAGGATGGTGCTCCCAGCAGTGGGGGCTCGGAGCAGGGGGACAACCCAAGCCTGGCAGGAAAAGCTGGTGGTGGAACTGCATCTCTGGCAGGTGTGGGGACATGGCCTAGGGGACAAAAGACCCAGTG
>NW_008675186.1:3303-14246 GCF_000695815.1 Acanthisitta chloris
CCAGGGGAAAGTTCCTCCCTGCAGGGTCTGGATCCAGCCCAGTTGCCTTCCTTGCTTAAGCTCCAGGCAACTCAAGGCTATGGGGATGGGCTCACTGTCCTGGCTGGTGGTATCCAGGGGATGTGGGAGGCAGACAGGTCCATCATGGGGCTGTGTGGGCGCTGGGATGGGGCAGGAATGGCCAGGACACACCCACAGGGGCATCCCTCAGAGCTGGGCACTTTCCACACTGTCCAGCCTGAGCAATCCCAGGCACTGCCCAGGGCTGGGGCTCTCCGCAGGGACTGCCTGCAAGGAGACCTGCAAGGCAGAGAGGATGATGAGAACGCCACCAGGGGGATAAGAGCACCAGATCAGCAAGTCTTACCCCCACCCTGGAGCCCCTGAGCCCAGCCAGGTGTGTCCCAGCCCTGCACAGGAGCAGGTGGGTGCTGAGCTGGACACCAGGACTCACCTTCCTCCGGTGTTCCCTGCGGCAGGCGAGGAGCCGCAGCAGGTCGAGGGGGAGCAGGAGGCAGCGGATGCTGAAGATGATCTCCATCAACTCGAGCAGGAGGGAGATGGCCCAGAGGGACAGCGTGGAGCTCTGCAGGACACAGGGCATCAGATCCCAGCACCTCCTCCCCATCCCCACCCAGAACCCACTGGGGACTCACGTAGATGCGGGTGGGATCGAAGGGACACTCGCGGGACACCGGGGCAAGGGCGATGTTGGTGTCAGCACACAGGGCCAGCAGTGCCTGGCCCTGGTTGCCCAGGGTCAGCCCGATGGCCACAGCCAGCCCCAGCAGGCAGGACAGGCAGCACAGGCTGCTGCAGGTGCTCAGGGTGAGAAGAAGCCATTTCTGCAGGAGGGAGAGGAGAGGCAGAACCATGCAGGGCCACCTGTCCGTGCTCCTGCCCCAGGGACAGTCTCTGAGCGAGGGGACGTGGTGGCCATGCACACTTGAGGGAGGGTACAGCCTGCTGGGTGCTGGGAGAGGGGCTGGGGGTGCTTACAAGGGCAGCAGGGCCCAGGTAACGGGACAGCATGAGGGCAGTGACTCCACAGGAGATGGTCTGTGAGGAAGCACGGAGAGGTCAGCAGTGCACAGTGCCCACCCAGCCACACTGGGTCCCCTTTCCCTGCTGACATTGTCCTTGACAGCTCATCCAGCCAATTCAGCATCACTGAGCAGTGCTTCATCTCCCCCAGCCTCACCCAGTAACCAATCCCTGTGTTTAATCCCCTGGGTTTGTGCTGGAAAGGCTTGTTTAGAGCAGGGAAGGGGAGGCAGAGCAGTGTTCATCCCACCTCCTCCTGCATCCCACCTCCTGCCCACCCTGCATCTACACTACATCCACCCCAGATCCTCCTGCATCCACAACAATCCATCCCTCATCCTCTGGCATCCCAATTCCTCCCCACTCTGCATCCACGGCAATCCAGTCAGCATCCTGCATCCCATCTCCTGCCCATCCTACAACCTCATCAATCCATCCCTCATCCTCCTGCATCCCAATTCCTCCCCACTCTGCATCCACGGCAATCCAGTCAGCATCCTGCATCCCATCTCCTGCCCATCCTACAACCTCATCAATCCATCCCTCATCCTCTGGCATTCCAATTCCTCCCCACTCTGCATCCACGGCAATCCAGTCAGCATCCTGCATCCCATCTCCTGCCCATCCTCCACAACAACCTATCCCTCATCCTCCTGCATCCCACCTCCCTGTATCTGCATCCACCCCATGCCCCCTGTGCCCCCAGCCCCAGGGTACCAGCAGTGCAGTGATGACAGAGGCAGTGTTGCTGATGACATACTGCAGGGACATGGCATCCTGGCGGGTGACCACGAAGCGGAGGACAGTGCCATGGACAAGGGCACCAGTGATGAAGTTGAGGTGCCCAAAGATGAGGAGGATGAGGCCTGTTTTCATCAGCACCTTCTGGTGGCTGCCAGGGTCGAGGTGGCCTGAGATGAGGGGAGAGGAGGGTGTGGGGTGACCAGCACTGAGTTGTCCTTCCTGCCCTTGCACCACACTCAGAGCTGGGATGGGGCATTTGGGGACAGCCCCGGAGGATGTGCCCCATGCTGGTGGGGAGATGAGGCAGGAGATGATGTGGTGGAAGCCACTGGTAGTCCAGGTATGCAAACCACTGCTCCAGCCAGCTCTGCTGGGGCCAGGGTGGTGGTGTGGGGCCAGTGACCATGGGGAGAGGTGTCCCTGCTGGGGCTGGGAAGGACTGGAGCTCCCTGGAGGGACAAGGAAGCTCTGGGAGAGCAGCTGTCCATAAACAACAGCTCCAGCACTGGGTTCTGGCACCTGGAGCTTTGAGGAGTGACTATGGGGCTGTTCCCCATTGGGACCCACCCTGGAGCTGCTCTCCTCACACTCAGCTCCATCCCTGACCCTGTCCCAGCCCACCAACTCCCATCCCTCCCTCCCTGCCTCAGTTTCCCCTCCAGGAGGGCAGTGCTGGAGCCCTCCTGTCAGAATCACCATACCAGACCCAGACTCACCCACTTGGCACATCTTCACTGGGGCAGGATCAAGTCATCAGAGCCCCTCGATGCCCTGGGGACCTGCTCTGCCTTCATCCCCCAGGGCAGACAGATCCATCAGGGTCCAAACATGTCTGAGCAGGACCAGAGCTGGAACCAGGACGAGGTCACCGGAGCCACTCGCCTGCTGCACCTCACTGCTACTGATTCCTGTCAGACCAGCTCCCCGGGAGGAACAAAGGGATAACTCCACCTTCACCTGCACCTCCCACCCCTGCACTCCCCTTGCTGCAGAGCCCTGGGCTGTGCTGTGACATGCAGTGCCATGCCATGCTGCTATGCCGTGTCACACTGCCTCATCCCCTTCCCCATCCATCCCCACCTCCCCAGCACACTCAGGTCATTCCACCAGGATTCAGCCAGGCAGGTCCAAGCCATGGGCTGAGGGTCTGGGAAGGAGCAGCCCCTTGGGATGGGACACTGCCAGACCACAGAGCTCAGCACCTCCAGGTCCCAGGGACTGACCTGCAGAGGGCAAAGCAGAGGGGTCAGGGTGGGTGGTGACTTCCCAGGAGTGACTCAGAGGAGATGGTTTGGTGGTCATCACCCTCATGAAGCTTCCAGGGAAGTTACTGACAGCAGGAGACAGGGAGAGGGATGGGGATCAGGGCTTGCTGAGGGGGCTGTGGGAAGAGCACTCCTATCCTTACCCTCCTTTAATCTGTACCCAGCCCTGCTGCACAGGGAGGAGAAGAGTCCCCTCCTCATCCCAAGCCTTTGGGAACAGCATCCACAAACACCTGAGCCAAGGGCAAAGGCACCCAGAGGATTTTCCTGTAGCTCTGGAAAGGATGAGCTGGATGCAAATCGAATGACAACCAGAGTCTTTATTCCAACAGTCCCTTAGGATGGTTGCAGACATACAGACACACGTACATATTTACACTCTTACACACCTCACAGAGTTTGAACCAATAAATTAAAACAAAAAGAGGGCAGGGGGATTTTTTTTTTCTCCTTTTCCTTTTTTTTTTTTTTTTTTTGTCATGTAAGAAACAGCAACTCCCCAGGGCAAGAGGTTGGGCAGCCAGCTGGGGAATGGCAAACAGAAGCCAACATGGACACAACCCTGGCCCAAGAGATGCAAGAGCAGCAAGTGTGTTCCCAGCAGGAGAACACATCACACTCTGGCTTCGATGCACTCCAGTTGGACCATCTCATCCAGCCGACAGCCCTCGGCGTGGGCACAGTGGCTCAGGTGGGCACTTGGGCTCTCGGCACCTCTAGCTTTGGGGGTCTGTGGGCAACCTGCTGCAGTCTGAGAGTGAGGGGAGTCACACTCGTCCGAGGTAATGTCCGGCACGTCGTCTGACTGGCTGTCCGAGCTCTCCAGGTCGCTCCGTATGCTCTCGGGCTGGGCCAGGGTGATGTCCCAGGTTTGGCTGGCAATGCAGTCCTTTTGCTCACAGCTTTGGTGTTTGCATGTCTGCTCCTGCTCACCATCCTCTTCTTCCTCATCCTCCTCCTCTTCCTCCTCCTCTTCCTCGTTCTCTGCCATCTGGGTGTGGACGTGCAGAGAGTCCTCCGTGCTGCTGCCGCTGGTCAGCTGGTAGTGACTGGGTTTGGCTTCAATGTCCACCTGGATCTCCATGTTATTGCACTCCCTGCAGAAACAAGCACCCTTGGGTTACTGGCAACAGTCACTGGGTTCAGCTGGGCACCACAGCACTGAACTGGGAGGATCACACTTGCCAAACATCAGCAAGATGCTGCTTATCACCCCACGGCACACGGGGAACAACAGCACTCGCTGCTCTGCTCAGCTCCTCCTCACGAGATCATCCCCAGGCTGAGCCAGGAACTGAGCTGGGAAAGCTCCAGCGTTCCCCAGGAGCCTCCAGAACAGACCTTGAGGGTGCTGGGCTGCAGATCCCACTGCTCACAGAGCAGGGATTTTTCCAGGACACCCACTACCAACACTCCTCTCACCATTCTATGTCCTCCTACCTGTCCTGGGGGTTGTAGGAGCTGATGATGGAACCAGCCATGGCTCGAGTGCTGGCGTTGTCGCTGATCGCCCCCAAACTGACCGAGTCCTTGGGGAAAATCTCCTTCTGGACATCTGCCTGAACTTCCAGCCTGCAGGGAAGAGGAGGATTCCTTAGAAATGCTTTAGATATCGCCAGGGAGCACCAACCAGGCACTGTTTACCATGAGAAAACAAGAGGCCCTGTGTGCTGGCACAGATCGGAATGACTGAGTTTAACCCCAATGGTTCCTTTCATCGAGTCTCTTTTTTGGCTCCATTTAGGTAAATCCATTCTGTTTTCCGTGACGGAGGAAAAGTTGTGTTTACATCCATGACTCACACAGTTCCTGAGAACTGATTTCCACAGAACTAGCGCAGAGCTGTGATTACGTCCTGGCTGCCATATCAACACGTGGCTCTAATTACCCAGCAAACTGACTCACAGGCAAGTTTGGAGGAAAACTGGGCTGTAACCTCCTGCCTTGGAAAGCAGGGACCCTGCTGGCTATAGGCCACTGCAGAACAGGAAGCATCAAAGCCTCCAGGCTGGGATAAGAGGGCTGGAATAGCTTTAAGGAGGCCACGCAGGCGTCTCTGTGCTGTTCCCAATTAACCTGAAGCATCAGCTCTACAGTTTTCAAGGAGCTCAGCAGGGAAGGAAACTCATCTTCTGTCCTCCTTGCAAGAACCAGCCTGGCACTGGCTCCAGAAATCACAAAATCATGGAATGGTTTGGGTTGAAAGGGAACTTAAAGATCATCCAGTTCCAACTGGAACTGACAGGGACACCTTCCACAAGATCAGGTAGCTCAGTTCTGTCCACTGGTCTTGGAACATATTCAGGGATGGGGAATCCACAGCCTCTCTGTGCAACCTGTACCTCACCACCCTGGGTTGGACTGGTCCCTGACCACCCTGGCTGATCTTGCTGGGATTGGTTACCCTATGACACGCCAAGAGGCAAAACCACTCCTCCCAGATCAAAGCAGGACCACTCCGAGCCCTGGAGAGCTCCTCAAAACAAACCTACTCAACCAACACAGGCCTGGGGAACCTCTACCCTTCTTTTGCTGTGCCCATCAGTCCAGTTACCTGCTGTACTTGCCCTTGCTGCCCGAGAGGACTCCCCCGCTGAGGGTGCCGCCCGACAGCGCGGCGAAACTGGCTGTCTCGCTGTAGTTGCCCTGCATGACACTGAGCCCATCTGTGGGGCTGCCACTGGTGCTCAGCACACTGGTCAACCCCTCAATGCTGCTCTCACCAATGCTGGGGTTCTTCAGGGCTCGCCAGGCATCAGCCACTGTGGGGAAGAGAGCAGAGGGACTGGAATCAGCAAGGGAAAGGTTTGGCTGGGATGGCTCATCTCAGGCTGCCTCCCAGAGTGAGGGAGGGCTAAGATTTTGCTTGGAGAGTGACACCTCATCACCACAAGACTGAAGCAAATAACTTCTAGCCAAACCCAGGTGAAGACAGATAATCAGATTGGGGGAAACATCAAGACCTCCAACCATTTCATTACAAGAGGTAACAGCGTTTTGCTTTCTCCCCTACCTGTGATAGGTCCATCATCTTCATCAAACTCGATTTTCACCCCCTTCCCATTGGCTGTGCTCACTCCACAGCCTCCACCCCGGCACAGCGAGATGGGCACGACGCCGTAGACGTAGGCCAGCATGATGGGGACCCCAATACCTGCAGAGGAGGATGTGCTGTGTTAAGAGGAGCTGTGTTGGGCAGGCAGAAAGGACTTTTTGGGGTAGGGACTCCCCTAGTTGTGTTTATGCTGCTTTTAAAGGTCTTAGTTCAGTTTTGCAGAATGAGGAAACCCCAAGAGCGTTGAACTCCCAAGACATCAGCCACCAAACCAGTCCATGACTAAGACAGCTCTGTGTTTCAAGGGACTGGGCTGTGGCACAGGCAACTGGTGCTCCAGACAAGCTCTGTGCTGGCTCCAGGCCACCTGGAGCACATCAGGACACGCAGCCTGGGTGTGAGGCAGAGCATTGTGCCCAAACCCACACACAGCAGCAGTCTGCAAACTGCTCTTTGGCCACCCCCATCACACAGGACTGGGCTACACACTTGTCTCAGTGGTTACTGGGCCACCAGAAGGGACAGGGACTGAGCTCACTTACCAACACTGACAGCAGCGATGACTGGAGAGGCAATGACAGACAAGGTGACCCCACCAGTAATGGCCAAGTTCCTCTTGTGCTTAGAGGTCTTCTTCCCTTCATACCTGCTGTGGATCTGATGGAAGGAGAAGCATCAGGTGAGAACAGGCTGGCCACGAGCAAACACCCAGAGGACATCAATATGTGATTTTACAGCCTTGAGAGCTGCATGAGCCCTGAAAGAACCTCATCTTGAGCACAGATCTTGTCACAGATCAGACCTAGCAGGTGGATCTGTGTTCAAAGACCCCTGTGAAAACGCAGCACCCACAGTACAGTGCTGATGTGCCATTTCCTCCCTCTCAGCATCTCCTCATCAGCACAGACAAACAACAGCATCACAGTTTGGGGCAGCAGGTCAGCACCAAAACACAGGTGACTTAGGCAAGGCAAAGTGTGATGCTCAGGGTCCAACCACTGTCCCACAGAGCCCAACATCACAGGGTAGGCTCAGAAGGGACCAGGTTTCTCCTTGGGTGCTCCTGAGTCAAGGCAGGGGCACAAAAGCAATGCAAAATGCATGTGGGAGGACTTGAGCCTGAAGGACTATCAGCCACCACCTTCCCCCTGCCCACACAAAGCCCAGGAGATAAGACAAGCTATAGAAGAAACAACTGAATTTGGTTCTGTGACAAGATCCACCCTTCATATCAGCTCTGAATTTCTGGTCAGATGCCTCGAGCACAGAGAACACCCCAAACCTTTCTGCTCTCCACACTTACCTTCCTGCCAACATACACAGGGATGCCAATGACCATGGCAGGAATGGCAATGCCAGCGATGAGGGAAATGCCTACAGGAGCTCCAATCAACGTGCCCAGTTGCCAGAGAATCTTCTTTTTACGACTCCATGGCTTTTTGCCCCAGAATGTACAGCCAGAGGGGCTTCATGGAAAGAAAAAAAAATGACATCAACACTCCTGCAATTCCTAAATGTTACTGAGAACCCCAATTCAACTTCCACACAAATAAAACCCAACACTTCAGGAACAAGTAGACAACACAAAAAGGGTTTCTTTCTTTTTAATTCCCATCAAGATGAATTTTTTTATAGAATCATGGAATGTTAAGAGGTTGGAATGGAACTTAAAGATCATCTAGTCTTAACTCCCTGCCCTGCAGGGACACCTCCCACCACAGCAGGTTGCTCAAGGCTTTAGCCAACCTAGCTTGTAATCATCAAGGTGATTATCACACTACTGGCTCTGTGTTTAATATCCAGTAAACCAAGAGCTCTCAAAAAGCAATTGTATCAGGAGGAGCTTTTTTTGGTGTGGAAGAGCATCCTCACACCATAAACTGGGAACAAAGTTCAGCTCTTTGGGTCAGAAAGCTGAAGATTTTTCTGACTGACTGGAGTGGCAGGAGGATAAAAGGCCAACACACCCATGGAACTCCTCCAAACAGCCTCAGAGAAGCATGTGCTTCAGGAATCCAGGTGTGCTGCTCCCCTCCTCACCTGAGGTAATGCAGATCCGAGATCTCCTTCATGCAGAGCCAGCAGAACTCACAGCCACACACAGCACATGTCATGTGGTTGCAGCTCCCATCGTTCATCTTGATGATGTAAGCACTGCAGCGAGGGCACGGCTTGATGTCATCAGCTGTGGGGAGCAAGCATGGGATTGAGTGGGAATCTCTGCTGGGAGCATGAAGAATCAACCAGGGGGATCTTTTTATGGATGTTCTCTATGCTGGCAGAATACCTTTGCTAATTAAAGTGGGGACATTGTGCCTTTAGTTTACCTTCAGAGTGAGCAGATAATGTTGAGACCAACCCCATTTTCCTGGACAGCAGGGACTGAGAGCAACAGTCACTTTAAAAGCCTCTTCTAACCTCGAATGGGATGTATTCCAGAGCATGCTGAAATGCTGGGAACAAGTCATACCTGCCCTGTGCTAGCCAAGGCAACAGCCTAAGAATGAGCCATTACTAAATTGCTCCACTGAGGTGATTCATGGGCCAAGAATAACAGAACAACTGGGAGAACAGGCACTGGAGAAATCCCAACCTGGCCTTCAGGAGCAGCCAGAAGGGGAGAGGGGTCTGCAGCCACACAGGGGGTGGTGCAGAGGCTGCTCAGGCTCCAGGCTGAGCAGGATAAGGGTCCTTCACCTCTTCCTTAACTCAGGCATCATCTGATGGTGGTTATGCAATGGCTGTGCTGTGGTTCAGGGCTTTGCTGGCTTCTGCAGCACTCAGCAAGATGAAATCCAGCTGCTGAGAGCTGCTCACACCTTATTAATCACCACACTGAATCCAGAATGGGGTGGGGAAAAAAACCACTGTCTCAAAAAACTCCTTCTCCACGGCCTTCCTGGCAGGGATCTCCTTCAACAGGGTGGAAAAAACTCAGAAACTGGGTTGGTTTGGGTTTTTTTTTTGCTGGCTGGTTTGTACCACAGGCTGTGGCAGTGTCTATGCTGTCCGTTCTCTAACTGGGGCATGTTGAACCTCGACCTACCACTAAGCCACCTCTGAACCACCCACGACAGCTCCACACTAGGTGAATTCACATTTAAAGTCCTGACAGAGAAGGAAAAACAGGGTGTTTTGTTTGGGGGTAGGGCAGGACTTAACAAAATGGTCTCACTGCCCATTTCCAGAGTCAATCCAGCTATATTTAAGGACCACAAACTCTGCAGACAGAGCAAACCTCCTTCCAGGTAGCGTAGGAGCCTGTGGGTTGGCATTTTTTCACTGCCTGGCATCACTAACACCTAACAGTGCACAGAGCAAAGTTCCCCACACTCAGCTGGGCATGAATGCTGCTCTTGACAACTGCAGCAAGCAAATTCAAAGCTGCCACGGCAAGAAGTGACTGTTTGTTCAGGGTTTACCTCAGCAAAAAGCAAGAACATCCAAGATCAAAAGAGCCACAAGCCTAGCTGGGGCGGATGAGGGGAGTGCTGTGACACAGAAGGACTCAAAGCACATCATTACCTACTGATCTGTTTAGAGTTCTTGGTTGAGAAGTCCTAACACACAGGAGAAGGGGAAATGACTCTGAGTTTCACAGCTGTGGCTGCTGGAGACGCTCCACTGTGCCAGGCAGGGCACTACCACTGCAAGGGCAGAGGTTGGCACAGAGGTGGCTCTTTTCTCAGCTTCACACACACACACACAGAGTGAGCCAAACACACAGGAATTCATACCTGGCCCAGATTCCTGCCCGTAGCTGAGGCCTGAGGTGTGCTTGGTGCGCACGCGGAGAGCCTGTGCCCGCTGCTGCCTGGCCATGTCACAGGTCTGGTTGGGATGCCATATCTGCTTGCAGTGGTAGCAGAACTCTGTCTGGCATCCATCCCTCTCACAGGTCAGCTTGGGGCAGCTGGCACAACCGTAGGCAATAACGGCGTAACTGCAGGAGGGAGACACCAAGGGAATTAGGAGAAGGTTATCAAGCAAGAGTTTGATCCCCAGAAGTAGACTGAAAGGTGGAATTGAGCAGTTAAATCTGAAAGCATAAAGAGTAACTCTGCTAATAGCACTGTTTCAGCTTAATTAGCAAAATAGCAAGGATTGCATAGTACAGACAAGCAGCTTCACTAATGGCATTGTTTTGGCTTGGTTGGTGAAATGATGCACCTTAGCTATAAGGCAGTAGAACTAGACTCAAACCTTGGCAGTAGGAGGGAAACTAAGACCAGAGAAGGTGTGGAATGAAGAAACAAAATGTACAAGATAGAGGCAAGGTCAGCAAGGAATGCAAAACTGTACAAAGGGGTAAATGGTTGCACAATAAGGGTGTCCAAAGGGTATTGAGGAAGAGGAGACACTTTATCTTCACCACCACCAACGACCACCAGGACCATGGGACTGATGCTAAGAGGGAGGAGATGGAGGAGGAGTATATGATAATGATTTCCAAGAATTATAATAATAACCACCCATTCCTAGAAATAATATGAACATTTAATATATATAAACTGTGAAGTTTTTGTCTCTAATTGCACGAGTTTGGTGGAACAATCTCCCTTGTGCCCAGTGCTGAATAAACAAATACCTGCTACTCAGAGATACAAATGAGTAGTTCTTTTCCAGGCGTTTCTCAGCATCAAGTTCAGGGATGCTTTCATTCAGCCTGCTCAGCCTGTGGCTGCCTGAGCTCTCTGCTCAGAGCTTTTGGCATGAGCTCCACCAAACAACATGTGTCTGTACCCCCAGAGGTGCAGCAACACCTCGGGGCAGGTCACCCTGTGCCCACCACATCTCTCCCAGCTCATTTCTGACCAGCCTCCAAGCTCCACACA
>NW_008675186.1:14271-19111 GCF_000695815.1 Acanthisitta chloris
GCAGGGCCTGAAATTAAGCAGTGCTAATTGGGTTAGTCTGGGCAGAGACCTTTTCTACAGACAGTTTGTGATATTGAGTTCTCTCCTCGGTAACTGCTGGCAGTTCTCACTGGCAATTCACACACACCAGATTTGTCTTGCCCAGTGTGCCTAGCTAACTCTTTGCTGTTTCTGCCAACTCAGGCTCCTAGCACAGGCTCAGGCTGCTCTTTCCAGGCATCTGTGGAGGATCCTAGGACAGGTTCAGGCTGCTCTTTCCAGGCACACACATACCCCTGTTCCTCAGGACAGGCACATGGGTGGATGCTGCATGGTGCAGAGGAATCTAGGAAAGCTGAGCTTGTCCCAGGCACTTCTATTAACTGAATGGTTCTAAAATAGTGGAATAACAAGGGGCTCCATGTGTAGCTAGCTCAAGAAGTTTCCTCTCATTGATCTCCAGGGAGGTGGTGGAGTCACCATCCCTGGAAGTATTTAAGAGGCAACTGGATCTGCTGCTGGAGGTTTAGGGTTTAAGGGTCACAGCAGATTGAGAGGTTAATGGTTGGACTTGATGATCTCAGAAGTCTCCTCTAACTTTGATGATTCTATGATTCCACAGAATTTCCAGTAGAAGAACAATTCTCTCCCTCTGGAACAAGCCAAAACTTGAGTAAAACCATCTGAATGTGCAAAAGGGAGCCAGGTTCAACCAGCTCACTCCTGATAGCAGTGATGCTTCCAGAAGGAAGTGTGCAGTGTACACAAAAGTCTAAGCAGCATCACCAACACTGCTATGGAAATCTGACTTACAGTCACCTAGGATGAGGCTGTTTCCATTGGCAGGGGCTGACATGAGCAAAGCCAGAAGTGCCTTTCCCAGTTCTGCAAAGGGTATTTTTGTTGATCACCTTCAGTATTTGTGTCAGTGGTCAGAGCAGAATAACTCCTATTCAGGGGTGTATATTTAGAGCTCGTGTAGCTTGAGTTGTATTGCCTCTTCTCAGAGGCAGCGGCGTGAGAACCACTGAATGTGTCATACCACAATGATTCATATCCCGTGGGAGTTTGAGCAACTTTATTCTGCCAGGCTACGACACAAGAAACATCTCAGCACCGTGCACAGGGCCAGGAGGCATGACTGGAGGGTCTACGTGGCCATCGACAGCTGCACACACCTGCACCTCAGCCTGGCACTGGAGGAAAGACAGGAAAACTCCATCCCTGGAAGTGTTCAAGGCCAGGTTGGATGGGGCTTGGAGCAGCCTGGGCTAGTGGAAGGTGTCCGTGTCCATGGCAGGGCTGGAGTGAGATGAGCTTTAAGGTCCCACCAAGCCAAACCATCTGTGATTCCCTGTGATGACTCTGTGGTCCATATGGCCCTGGAGTTTGGGAGGGACAATGAGACTCTTATGCATTTTGCCTAGGGGAGATCCCACTGAACATCCTCCCCTTGCACTGTCCTACAGCCAAACACCTATCCTTGGCAAAACAAACAGAAAGAGCTTCATCTACCCACTTGTGTTGTGACACAGCTATTTCAAACCATAACAGCAGGCTAGGAAAGCTCAGTGTAGTTTATTAAGCAACTCCATACTCCAAATTAACCCCTCACTCAAAATGTTGGCCTTTAAAACACTTGAGAAATTAAAATCTATATTGCTAGAGCTGAAATGACAAATGCCATGAATAAGGTGTGGGGAAACAAACTACATGAATGTATTAGGGAAGGAGATAACACATCCAAGGTCAACTAGGAGGAGGCTGTTAGAGTGATATGCCTGGATAGACAGTACATTCCCCTCTTCCACTGACCTCTGACACATCACTGACTTAAACAGCCACTTCCAGGCTCAACCCCTGCAGATGAGAAGGGAAACTGAGTTTTCCCCCCACAACAAGTGTCTTCCTGAGACCCCCAATAATCACACAGCTCTGCTTCCAGCCAACTCCTTGCACAGCCATGAGTTGCCTCTGTCCCTCCCCCTGCTCATTCACTGAGCTCAGCCCACACAGCTCCGTTTCTCTAAAGGTTGTTGTTCTCCCAAGCTTTTGGAAGGATGCAGAGTGACAAACACTAGACAGTGATACCACCCAATTGTAACGAGGGAAAAACCAAAGCTGCAAACACAGAAAATGATTTGTCTTGCGATTGATGGCGCATCAATTGACCAGTTGCCATGGCAACACGCACCGGTGTTGTGTTGGTCCTCCTCCTCCTCCTCCCCAGCAGCACAGCCAAGCTCTTTCATTTATGAAAGGCTGCAGTACGTGTGGAAGGAGCAGGATGCTGCGTGCCACACGCCCGGGGCTGTGTCTGCCATCCCCCCACAGCTCCTCACTGCCACCACCTTGGCAGGGTGACACCCAGGGACAAGCATCATCATGCTCCAGCCCTACACATCTTGGCAGGGGTGACACTCAGTGCCAAACATCACCATACCTCAGCCCTACACACCCTGGCAGAGGTGACATCCAGGGTCAAGCATCACCATGCCCCAGCCCTAAATACCCTGGCAGAGGTGACATCCAGGGACAAGCATGCTCATACCCCAGCCCTAAACACCCTGGCAGAGGTGACATCCAGGGACAAGCATCACCATGCCCCAGCCCTACACACCTTGGCAGAGGTAACACCCAGTGCCAAGCATGTCTGTGCCCCCATCCCAACACACCCTGGCAGAGGTGACACCCAGGGCCAGGCATCACCCTGTCCCCAAACTACGCTCTGGCTCCGTACTCCAGCACTACTACAGCAGGGAAAACCCGCTGTAAATAATTCATACCCTGATTTTACATAAGCACAGCCACACAAGCTCGCTGGGAAGAATGAATAGGGTGATTAATTCCTCTCCCTGCCGGAGGGCTGATTCCAACAGCCTTTGTTCCAGCGCTACAGACACACCAGCAGTGCTGGTCCACCAGAGCTGCCTTGTCTCCAACCAGCCCCAGGGTCACTTTTTGCTTTTCTGGGCAGCTGGGAGGAGGATGCCCGTGCACGTCACCTGCTCACTGACTAACCAGGGAGGAGGCTTTTGCTCAGTGTGTGGCCCCAGTTCTGCCCAAACCCCTCACAGCAACAGTCGGATGAAGCTCAGGCTGTGCTGCTGTCACACAGGCAACGCCCTCCGGGCTGAGCTGGAGCTGGTTCCTTCCAACCAGCCAGCCTGGGTGACGTAGGCTGCTTGTACACCTTCTCCTGAGCACAGATAACATCACAGCAGTCAAGGAGCTGAGATTCGGTGAGCAGGAACTGGATTTTTGCTAGCTGGTTGACAGCAGGGGCATCCCCTCTGTGGCAGCACAACGTGCTCTATCTCCCCGATCTTATCCCCAGCACTGCTGAAATATCAAGATCTTGCACTTGATTTGGCTTCAGAAAGGAACAAAAGCTGTTGTTTGCTGTTAACTTCACCCTCTGAAGGGACAAGCCCTCGTGCAGGATGCTCAGGGGCCGTGAAATGGGTAACCTGAGCCAGGTTCACCGATTTGCATAGGATGCCTATTACAGTGCTCTGATTAAATCTTCACAACCCTCCCACCACCTTTTCCATTCTGACTACTAGGTCAGACTTTCCTTTCATGTTCTTGCTACCCGGAATTGCCATCCAAGCTGAGTTCTAGCTAAACTTTGCAGCACTTCTAAGTTTCCCAGCGTTCCAGGAAGCTCTGGCTTACCCTCAAAGAGAAACCTCAAACAGAAACCTAACAGAGTTCGTTTGAAGGAAAAGGGAAGAGAAAACGAAAGCAACACGCTCATAACTACACTGTCATCAAGCTTGGCTGGGCTGACTTCTGAACAGACAGACACTTCCTCACTTAGGCAACAGACAATTGAGTCAACATCACTCCTCTGTGCCATGGATTCACGTCCTCACTGGGAAAAAGTGACTGTTTACAGTTCCTTCTTCCACACCATGGAGCCTGCAGCATGTCCCAATGGCCCAGGACGAAACCCTCAGCTGGGAAACTCCACACTTCCCATTTGTGCAGAAAAAAAAGGATTTCTGTTAAATTAGGGAAACGATGGCTCAGCAAAAAACCCCTTCAAGTCCTACCACTCATGCTGTGTTTCCACAATCCCCAAGGTCAAATCCTGGTGCTCTAACGAGGTAATAGGGATACAGGGAATGATATTTTGGTACCCAAGGCCCAAATCCTGAACAAACTGCTGACAAGCAAGCAAAGAACCCTTGCAATGAGGACTCTTCATGGGATGTGGTAGGACCAGAAGTGTTTATCACCAACAACACTCCATGCTCTGCTCTGGGACCCAAGTGGGAACAGGCACCATCCCAGCAGGACAGCAGGTCTCAGAGCCATCCCAGCTGGGATACCATCCCCAGAACTTACTGGGGATAGGCAGCATCCCACTGGGAGTGGGTCCCACCTCACCCAGCTATCCCAGGAAATGTTGGGGATGGGCAGCACCCCTCCAGGACAGGGATGTCCCTTCCCCAAGACAACACAGGACAGATGGATGAAGCAGCACCCTATGGGGACAGCTGGTACCCCTCCCCAGTCTGTCCCAGGATGGAGGGGGCAGCACCCTAAGGAGACAGTGGGTTTGCCTCTCTCCAGTCTGTCCCAGGACAGATGGGACTGCACTCGAAGAGGACAGCAGGTTCTCCCATCCTCAGGCTGTGCCAGGACAGATGGGGCTGCACCCTAAAGGGACAGCAGGTTCTCCCATCCTCAGGCTGTGCCAGGACAGATGGGGCTGCACCCTAAAGGGACAGCAGGTTCTCCCATCCTCAGGCTGTGCCAGGACAGATGGGGCGGGTCGGCGGCGAGGCAGCGGCGCAGCATGAACTCCTCATACTTGGCGACGAGGTGCGGGGAGTCGCGGAGCAGGCGGCGG
>NW_008675187.1:0-3382 GCF_000695815.1 Acanthisitta chloris
TCAAGAACCTTCTCTGAGAACCTCCTCCTAGAATTTTCTACAGAACCTCCTACAGAACCTCCTCCATTGGCTGATCTTCACCTCTGACCCCACAGAACCTTCACCCACTTGAAGATGACTCACTTGGTCTCCACCAGAACCTCCACCAGAACCTTCACCAGAACCTCTACCAGAAATTCCCTCAAGAACCTCCTCCAGGAAACTCCTCTAAGAACCTCCACCAGAACTTCCTCCAAGAACCTCCTCCAGGAACAACCCCAGAACCTCCCCCAGAACCTCCTGTAGAAGTTCCTCCAAGAACCTCCTCCAAGAACTTCCTCCAGGAACCTCCACCAGAACTTCCTCCAGGAACTCTCCCAGAACCTCCACCAGAACCTCCTCCAGATCCTCTAGAACCTCCACCAGAAGTTCCTCCAGATCCTCCAGAACCTCCACCAGAAGTTCCTCCAAGAGCCTCCTCCAGGAACAACCTCAGAATCTCCCCCAGAACCTCCTCCAGATCCTCTAGAACCTCTACCAGAAGTTCCCTCCAAGAACCTCCAGAAACCTCCTCCAAGAACCTCCTCCAAGAAGCTCCACCAGAACTTCCTCCAAGAACCTTCTCCAGGAACCTCCTTCAGGAACAATCCCAGAATCTCCCCCAGAACCTCCTCCAGATCCTCTAGAACCTCCACCAGAAGTTCATCCAGATCCTCCAGAACCTCCAACAGAAGTTCCTCCAAGAGCCTCCTCCAGGAACCTCCTTCAGGAACAACCTCAGAATCTCCCCCAGGACCTCCTGCAGATCCTCTAGAACCTCCACCAGAAGTTTCTCCAAGAACCTCCTCCAGGAACCTCCTCCAGGAACTCCCCCAGAACCTCCTCCAGATCCTCTAGAACCTCCACCAGAAGTTTCTCCAAGAACCTCCTCCAGAAACCTCCTTCAGGAACTTCTCCAGAACCTCCACCAGAACCTCCTTCAGATCCTCTAGAACCTCCACCAGAAGTTCATCCAGATCCTCTAGAACCTCCACCAGAAGTTCCTCCACGAACCATCTCCAAGAACCTCCTCCAAGAACCTCCTCCACAAACGTCCCCCAGAACCTCCTCCAGATCCTCTAGAACCTGCCCCAGAAGTTCCTCCAAGAACCTCCTCCAAGAACCTCCACCAGATCCTCCAGGACCTCCAACAGAAGTTCCTCCAAGAACCTCCTCCAAGAACCTCCTCCAGAACCTCCTCCAGATGCTCTAGAACCTCCACTAGGAACCTCCACCAGAACCTCCCCCAGATCCTCTAGAACCTCCACCAGAAGTTCCTCCAAGAGCCTCCCCCAGGAACCTCCCCCAGGAACCTCCCCCAGAACCTGCCCCAGAAGTTCCTCCAAAAACCTCCTCCAGATCCTCCAGAACCTCTACCAGAAGTTCCTCCAGGAACCTCCTCCAGGAACCTCCCCCAAACCTCCCCCCTCGGTTGTGTCCCCCCCGGATGGAGAAGACTCACTTGGCCTCCTCCAGCTCCTCCGTCCTCTGGATCGCGTCCGTCTCGTACTTGGTCCTCCACTGAGCCACCTCCGAGTTGGCCTTGGAGAGCAACCTCTGGAGCTCTGCCCTGGCCTCGGCCTCCTCCTCGTACTGCTCCCTCAGGAGGTCTCCGTCGTGTCTCGCCGACTGCAGCGCGTGGGCCAGGGCACTCTTGGCCTGGGGGAGGTCACACGGGTGGCACCGGCTCGAGTGGAGATGTCTTGGGCTTCTCCAGCTCAGCATGAGTTGGTCTTCATCATCTGGATCTGACCAGATCCTCCCCAGACCAAGAGAAGTTGGCTACGACCTTCTGTAGACCAACCCAACCGACCTTGGATCTTCCATAGACCAACCCAACCAACCTTGGATCTTCCATAGACCAACCCAACCAACCTTGGATCTTCCATAGACCAACCCAACCAACCTTGGATCTTCCATAGACCAACCCAACCAACCTTGGATCTTCCATAGAACAACCCAACCGACCTTGGATCTTCCATAGACCAACCCAACCAACCTTGGATCTTCCATAGAACAACCCAACCGACCTTGGATCTTCCATAGACCAACCCAACCAATGTAGACTAACCCAACTGACCTTGGATCTTCTGTAGATCAACCCAATCTACCTTGGACCTTCTGTAGACCAACCCAACCAACCTTGGATCTTCCATAGAACAACCCAACCGACCTTGGATCTTCCATAGACCAACCCAACCAACCTTGGATCTTCCATAGAACAACCCAACCGACCTTGGATCTTCCATAGACCAACCCAACCAACCTTGGATCTTCCATAGAACAACCCAACCGACCTTGGATCTTCCATAGACCAACCCAACCAACCTTGGATCTTCCATAGAACAACCCAACCGACCTTGGATCTTCCATAGACCAACCCAACCAACCTTGGATCTTCCATAGAACAACCCAACCGACCTTGGATCTTCCATAGACCAACCCAACCAACCTTGGATCTTCCATAGAACAACCCAACCGACCTTGGATCTTCCATAGACCAACCCAACCAACCTTGGATCTTCCATAGAACAACCCAACCGACCTTGGATCTTCCATAGACCAACCCAACCAACCTTGGATCTTCCATAGAACAACCCAACCGACCTTGGATCTTCTTCCTTAGACCTCCTAGAGACCAACCCAACTCTCCTTGGACCATTTGAAGACCAACTCAACCTTCTCCAGGCCAACCCAACCTTCCTTAAACCTCCTGGAGACCAATCCAACCCTCCTTGGACCTTCCATAGACCAACCCAACCTCCTCCAGGTGACCCCAACCTGCCTTGGACCTTCTGTCGACCAACATCACCTTCCTCATACTTACCCAACATCCTCTAGACCAACCCAACCTTCCTTAGACCTCCTGGAGACCAACCCAACCCCTCTTGGACCTTCTCTAGCCCAACCCAACCCCTCTTGGACCTTCTCTAGCCCAACCCAACCCCTCTTGGACCTTCTCTAGCCCAACCCAACCCCTCTTGGACCTTCTTTAGACCAACCCAACCACCCTTAGACCTTCTAACATGGACACACCTCTAGGTGGACCCACCCAACCCACCCACTGTGCCCCAGGTGTCCCACCAACTTCTCACCATGGAGAAGGTCCAACCTTCACGGGGTTGAAGGACACCTGTGCCTCACCCTGAGCCTCTCCTGACCCACCTTCATCTCCTCCATAGGTGAACCCACCAGAGGGTGGGACCACCTGTACATGGACCCACCTGGAGGTGGAACCATCTTTAGATGGACCCACCAGTGGGTGGAACCACCTTGGCTGGACCCAACTAGAGGTGGAACCATCTTAGATGGACCCACCAGTGGGGGGAACCATCTTAGATGGAACCACTTCGGATGGACCCCC
>NW_008675187.1:3500-4090 GCF_000695815.1 Acanthisitta chloris
AGTGGTTGAAACCACCTTGGCTGGACCCACCTGTGGGTGGAACCACCTTGGCTGGACCCACCTGGAGATGGAAGCATCTTAAATGGACCTACTAGTGGGTGGAACCATCTTAGATGGACTTACCAGTGGGTTGAACCATCTTAGATGGACCCTCCTAAGATGGACCCACCAGTGGGGGGAACCATCTTAGATGGAACCACCTTGGCTGGACCTACCTGGAGATGGAACCACCTGAAGATGGAACCATCTTAGATGGACTCACCAGTGGGTGAATCCACCTTGGCTGGACCCACCTGGAGATGGAACCATCTTAGATGGACCCACCAGTGGGTGAAACCACCTTGGCTGGACCCACCTGGAGATGGAACCATCTTAGATAGACCCTCCCGACCCACCTTGAGCTCCTCCTCGAGCTGCCGCAAAAAAAAACCCTTGCGCTCCCCCCGGAGCTGCCGCCGCAGGTCCTCGAGCTGCTGCTGTGAGGAAACCTTCCCACGGGTCAACTGTGCCACCAGAGCCTCCTTCTCCTCCAGCCGCCGGCTCAGCTCACCTGGGGGGACAACACGCTGGGACAGGGGCACAACCTGCTG
>NW_008675188.1:0-8810 GCF_000695815.1 Acanthisitta chloris
GGCGGCTGAGGCGACGTTCAGGGCTTCCGGGCTCGGGGCTCGCTTCCTGAGGGGGAGGGATCCTCCTCTAGTCGCCACAGCTGTGGGTGGAGTGTCCCAGCGGGACCGACTCGCGTGGGTGCGTGTGTGGGTTGAGGTTCGGTTCGCTCTTCCCCCCCCAGGATAGTGGTTTGTGTCCTTAGCTTGCTGCGGCGTTGTTAGTTGTTTATAATCGCTAATCGATTCGGGGGTTTCCTCTAATAGAGTGCTTTGCAGAGAGCGCCGTAGTGTTTGGTGGTTCTGAGGGTGAGGTGGGGCCTGATTGTCCACAGCTAAGGTTTAACAGGTCTAAAAATCGAGTAATTCTCAAATATCGCGTCAGTATCTGGGTTTATTCAGGTATCTGATCAATATCTGGGTTTACTCAGTTATCAATATCTGTGTGTATTCAAATATCTGATCAATATCTGTTTATTCAGGTATCACATCAGTATTTGGGTTTATTCAGGTATCTGATCAATATCTGGGTTTACTCAGTTATCAATATCTGTGTGTATTCAAATATCTGATCCATATCTGGGTTTTTTCCCCAAGAAGAGCTTTAGTTTCTCATTTCACTCTTCTCTTTGCACCATACCTACCTGAAAATTGACATTATCCATCCCAGGTCTTGTTTCTAAGCCATGGAATAAAGCAGCTCCTGTTTGAAAGGAGTTGTGTTAGGTGATAGGTCTAAGTCTATGGGTTGTGTTAGTTGGGAAAGTCTTGAGCTCAGCTGGGATAAATGTTATAGTAACAAAATTAAAGGGTGAGGATGCTTATTGTACCTGGAAATGTGAGGAGGGGTCATTAATTGCCTGAAGTTAATCAGATTCTTCAGTTTGTTGGATTTACAAGCAAATGTTTGCATGGAACAGCAACTGCTGAGAGCAGGTCTGAGAATGAGGCTGTTAAAAAAGGATTTGATGCAGCTCTTAGTTGTTTGTTTTACTTATAACATCATGAAAATGCGTCCAGGAAAACCCTAAACTTATTGGATTTGCCATGCACATACTTCTAAGTCTGAAGGTTCAAATCTAATCCTTGACCTAAGAGGAAAAGAAGCTTTTTTTGGTTGGGTTTTTTTTCCCTAAAGGAAAATCCCCTGTGGGGTCACACCTAGGGGTTTGTGGAGGCAGTGACACTTCAGGTTGGTGTGGGTTGAGCTCCCTCAGCTGTGAAGTTCAGCAGTTAACCCAAGGCAGGAAAGTTGAGTTCATTTCACAGCTATATTTTCTCTCCCCTGGGTGAATGAAATGCTCAGGGCACACAGCCACAAGGAAGCAACATGGATCTGCCCAGCAAAGGGCCAAAGTCCACCATTCCCATCAGGAATGCAATCCCTTAGCTTCACTGGCTCAGCTCATGGGGTGAGCAGTGTGGGATTGACCCCCCAACTCCTTCACTTCCCAGTTTGACAGCAAAAAACTGACGTCCCATGGATTTAGTGCTTGTTTGGAATACCTGAGCCTGTGTGTGTGTGTTCCCTAGCTGCTCTCAGGTGCCAGCCTGGACTCAGAGGAATTCTCCCCATTCTCCACAGGAGGGGGAATCATTCCTGGATGTGGCCGTGATCCTCACCACCAGGAAGTGAAGGAGTGTTGCTGGATGTTTCTCACCACCAGGAAGTGAAGGAGAGTAGCTGGATATTCCTCACCACCAAGAAGTGAAGGAGTATAGCTGGATATTCCTCACCACCAGGAAGTGAAGGAGAGTAGCTGGATGTTCTTCACCACCAGGAAGTGAAGGAGTGTTGCTGGATATTCCTCCCCACCAAGAAGTGAGGGAGTGTTGTGGACCCACAGCCATGGCAGCAGATGAGAGGGATTACAACCTGACAGAGGAGCAGAAGGCTGTCAAGGCCAAATACCCTCCCCTGAGTAAGAAATATGAGTGTGAGTATTTCCAACACCCTCCTGGTGCAGTGTGTTTGGGTGACAGTGCAGTCCTGAGGGCAAGGGACAGAGCAGGATGTATAGAAGTGAGAAATCCATTCCCAGCTAAAAACCTTCCTCGTTTTGGGTGCTAAAAAAAGGATAGCAATAAATTAGTTAAGTCTCACCATGCTAATTTCTTTTTTCCTAGCCATTTTTTAGCAAAGCAGAGAGCATTTACCTACCTCTCTCACACACGGACGTTCAAAACTCTCTTGGTTTTGTGCGTGGTGGTTTCACTCACATGCACCACTTAGAGATCATTATCTCTCCCTCTCCTCACCCCTGGAATGTCATCTAAGAGCGCCGAAGTGAGTGGGTGGTGGCCCAAGGGCCAACTCGAGGCAGGAGACCATTCCCTGGGTGTTTTTTCCTGTCTCTCTGTCAGGACAGTGCCTGTTTCTCTCAGAACTGATATTTTTAGGACATGCTCAGATCTTTCTTTGATAGCACTGCAGAAACACAGTGACCTATTACCACAGTCATGCAGTTTCCTTAACTGGAAGAGGTTTTATTCTTCTTGGACATCCAGTGGAATTTGTTTGCTTTAGAGACTGTTGTTGAGAATCCATTAATAGTGTTGTGGATGAGCTAAACAGCATCAGAACAATCTTCCAGCTGAAATTATCCTAGTGTGGCATTTATTTTCCATCTCAAATGAGTTCTGTTTCTGCCAAGCTGCTGCAGTTCTGCATTTCTTTCATTTACCTGGACAAATCTGATGTTCATTGTAAAACCTGATCCACTGGGGTGTTCATCACGCTGTGTTAGTCAGGTTTGCATTCTCATTTGTCTAACATGCAGAAGGGGGTGGGTTTTGGTGTGGGCAGCTGGATTTCCTCACTCAGCTGGAAATATTTGCACACCTCATGCTCTGCATGGATGATTTTCAGTCCTGCAGACTTCAGCACCAACTTTGCACTGCTGGTTGAAGTTTCCTTTTCTTGCAGTTTGCTTGTAGAAGCCTCTTGGGTCACAGCAGGCAAACCCTGCCCAGAGCTGGGCACAGAGGGCACTGACATCACCACATTGAGCACTGCTTGGCAGAGAGAAGCCAAAATTCCACCTCTCCCAAGTGTTTCTAATAGACTAAAACCAGATTGATCGGTCTGAGGATGAATGCAAAAAGTTCTTGTTAGAAAAACAGATATTGATGTTCTGGTTTTGTTGTAATCTTCATTTTGTAAATCACTTTGGTGACATCATGCCTTGTCTTCTTCTTTCCCCTCAGATCTGGATCACACAGCAGATGTGCAGTAAGTGTGGGGCAGTTGGGACTTGTCTCTGGGTTCAGTTAGTTCTTGCACTGCTTTAAGCCTGGAGGAGCTGTCAGAGGCTGTTCGCAGTGCAGCACCTCGTGGACCTGAAATGTCACTCCCTGTGTGTCCTGATGGTTTTGTTTCTGCTTTGGGGAGAGCAAAGAATCACTTTGGTTTCTTTTCTCTTTCCTTTGGTGCTTCTGACTAAGCCTCTCAGTGGGAAATGTCATGTGAAATTTTCTTTTAATCTCTTCCTTTGAAACCAGATTTCTTCTGTGTAGTTTATACTTTCATAGATATCAATCAGCCTTGTTAAGAATGAACTTCCCTGGCTGATAAAACCTTTTTTTGTCAATATTTTCCTAAGAAACTCTTTCTCGACAAACGAGTTTCTTTGTTCATCCACCTTCTCTGCATTATTCCCATGTTCTGGTTGCTCAGCTACATGTTGCTTTGAGGCTGTTCCTTTCTGCTACAGTCCAGTAAATGATTCCATGTCTTTTTAGACTCCATGCCTGGGGAGACACGTTGGAAGAAGCCTTTGAGCAGTGTGTTATGGCCATGTTTGGCTACATGACAGATACAGAGACTGTGGAACCTGTGGATACAGTGGAGGTCGAGGCTGAAGGTGAAGCTGCCTGGATTTTTTTAATATGGAGAGTTGGGAGAAGGATACCAAAACTGCATCTTTACATGTAGTGTTACTGCAGTTCATTAAAATCTAATTAGGCATCACTAATCTGAATCTTCCAAGCTGTGCATGTGATGTACTTTTAAAAGTGTTTGGGTTCTCTTGCTGAGCAAACCAACTGACATCTCTGCTTCAACCACACAGGACATGACATGTTGTCTCTTCTCTTCCACTTCCTGGATGAGTGGCTGTATAAATTCAGTGCTGATGAGTTCTTTATACCCAGGGTGAGTGTTCTGGTTTCCTCTCCTTCCTTTTGTAGGACAAGGCTATTCCCTAATAATACCAATGAGTTCAGTGGGACTTTGGGGATAAAAAGGAACAGAACAGGTTCCTAGGAACAACCTGGCCTGGTGGGAGGTGTCCCTGCCCGTGGCAGAGGGTCAGACTAAGTTTTCTTCCAACCCACAACATTCTGTGATTCTGTGAACAGATCATTTAAGCACAACATGTAGAGAATTGAAACTACCAGGGCAGAAAAACCTGAGAAACAAATCCCACCCCAAACACCAATTCTTAGCTGCTGTCACACATCAGGGGCAGTTCTGCCTTGGTGTTCCAAGCATCATTGTGTCTCTTTGAGGTCATCTGCTTGCAGATTCCATCTGAGCAGTGGAATGTGACCCTTGTAAATGGGATTTACTGGGAATTTTTACCTGAAGATAGAAGCTGTGGCTGATATTTCTCCTCTCACTTTCTCTGCAGGAGGTAAAAGTGCTTCACATCGACCGAATGCAATTCAAAATCAGATCAATTGGGTGAGCTTAAACCATCTAAAAAAGTGGATTGTGCATTTCATTTTTTTGCTTCCTTTAAGGCTGTAACTGAAAAATCTCACTCTTCTGTGCTCATCAGTGAAACTTGGTAAATATTACCAGGATTCCAACCTCTCTTCTTTTTGCTTTTAAAGGTGGGGAGAAGAGTTTTCTTTAGACAAACACCCACAGGTATGCAGTGTTTCCTCTGTCCATCTCTCTCATGTGGGATGGGGAGGTGTGGTGTTAAATCAGAGCTCTGAATTCACAGACCCAAGTTGAAACATGGCTCAATCTATCACCAAACTCACTTTCTGCATGTTTTTTTTAATGAATGTGTTCCTGAAACTGTTGCCCTGAGCATGACTTTTCCTCAGCATTACCCCAACTCCACACTTGGCTTCCTTTCTGTGTTGCTGAAAGCACAGCAAACCAGGCTGAACTCAGAATGTGTGTGTGGGTTTGGATTTCACACTGCTGGCACAGCCTTTTGTTTCATCAGGTTTTGCTTCTTCCTTCTGGGGAAGTTTCTGAACCCTAAAGAACTGCTGGAAGCAAATCCTGATCTCCCTCCCAGCTCTTTCTGGCACAGCAAATGCTGATGTTGTGTCAGAGCTGAGAGGAGGAATTTGTGCTATTCCAGAGGAAATAAAATGAGGGAACAGTTCCCTTTTCACTGTTTGGCCTGACCAGCAGTGTATCAACTTCCTTCTTCATCATGATGAGTGTAGTGAGAGCTTTTTTGGGGAGGAAAGCTGTGAAACTGGGTAGCATTTGAGGAAGGTGATAAGTACTGTATGTTATGAACTGTGAGAAAGGATGTCATGTAGCAAATCCATGGATTTGTGTCTCTTTCCTAGGGCACAGAGGTCAAAGCCATAACTTACTCAGCAATGCAGATCTGTGAAGATGAAAAACCAGAAGTCTTTGTCATCATTGATATTTAAAGCAAGAAGAGTGTGGGTAAGGGGTTATTTGCCTTTGGCTGGCAAAAAATCCCTTAAAAATGGAAATCCCCATGGAAGTAACTAAGGAATTGGCCAGTTAAACTCATCAATGGAGGGAGAAATTGCAGGGAATGTCAGGCAGTGTTTTCACTTGAGGGTGGTGAGACAGAATAAGAACTGTTTGGGGGGATAATGAGAAGAAATGTGTTGGAAGTCTCCCAGGAATGCTGTGGTGACCTTTAAGGTGATGTGATAGATGTGGTAGAGGCTGTATGAGATGCAGAAATCCATGGAGCTGCTCACTAAACTCCTCCATTTCTGCAGGGTGGCAGGAGAGAACGTTCACCTGCATGATTTCCTTTGCAGACTGCAGTGTTCTGCCTCTGAGCTGACATCCCTCCTCCAAAAATAAACCCCAGATAGGCTCAGATTTAAGGCAGAAAAAATCCTGGCTGTTGAAAGCACACCTAAAAATGATACCAGTTCACCAAACCTTTTAAACACGAAAGTCGTGCCAGCAGATGGTGCTGAACGGCTGTAAATAAATTTCCCTAATTTTCCATGGACATGGAATCCTAATAGCAGCTGTTATCCCATTAAAAAGTAGGGAGCTGTGGTGGGAGGCCCCAGGTTGCCTGAGGGTTCACTCCCAGCCGTGTCTTGTGCAAACTGATTCTTTTTGGAAAATCAGGTGATTTGGTTCAGCCTCGTTGTCTTCCTTTAGGAAGGATAATACAGTCCTTGAATGTCAAAGGATCATGGAGTTCACTGAATCAAAATCAACCAGAAATAATCAGCAGGGTGTTTTGTTCCCAATCAGAGGATGGGAAGGGTGTGTTCTCTCCTGCTGCTGTTTAAACATGAGGGGCAGAGTGCTCACCTCTTTGGTGTTTTTATTTTAAGTGCCTCAGATCTGGAGGCAATGTCTCATCCTGTAAAGTCATCTTAAATAGATCAGGTTTTATCTCCATATTTTAAAGACTGAGGGGTAAAATCCCTCTTCTTTTTTTAAGCCTCGATGCTGAAATAAACTCAGACTGTAAGAGCTAATGTGTGGGAGTAATTTTGACCTGTGAACTCAAACACCAATGAATGACATTTGTGCTTTGCTCTCACTGGGGTGAGTGGACTCTGTTGTCACTAAGAATAGCACTGTGCCAGTTTGATGGTACAAAATCAGTAAGTTCTTCACACCCTGGGTTTTCTTCCCTCCTCAGGCAGAGTCCTGGGGGCTCCAGCACTGCAGGAGAGTGAAGCCTGGGATGCTCAGAAGGAATGGTCCCTGGACTTTCCTCTCAAAGCAGCAGGACCCCCAGGAGGTGAGGGCTGGAGAGGGAGGTGAGTCCCATAAGCTGAAACAGGGCAGATTCTAGTTAGATATTAGGACAAATCAGCATGGGGCTGACACTTGAAAAGGCTGAAGTTGAGAGAGCATTAGGGGATTATTATCCAGGCTTGCCCTTTTCCTAGTTTAATGGCAACTGTTGGAGACAGGGAGAACTTGATGAGAATCTATATGGCTGTTCTCAGGTTCTCTATAGGGAATTTTTACTTGTCTGGCAGTAACCTCAGGCTGCAGATGCTGCTAACAGGAAAGAGCATCTAATGAGATATGAGACCAAACATATCTCTTCATCAAGATATCCTCCTGGGAGTGCCATTCTCTGCTCTCAGAATGTTCCTTCTATACATTCCCCCAGAGATTATTTTTCAAACCACTTTACTAGTGAGTATTTTCAGTTTCTCCCCCAAGTGAAGGTTCTCTGATCCAAATGACTGGGGAAAAAATATGGTGACTAAAAAAAGCTGAAGAGACTCCAGAATTTCAAAGATCCTTAACCTCTGAGGGAATTTGTCCCTATAAATAAATGTTTTTATGCTGTCAAGCATCCCTAATTTAAAAGAGTAGGAAAAGCAGCTCCATGATCTCCAAGTGTCCCACTGAAATTAAAGGGACTAGGTGTCTTTATTCCTAGGATAAGATAAACAGGAGTTTAAGCAAATCTTGTACCTGGGAAAAAATAGAGGAACCTTGACACGTGTACTTGCAGTGATTGCACTTTTATTTCCTTGGAACCAAGTTGGTGTATCTTGCTATAAAATTCACAGTACAAAAGAGGCAAACTCCTACTACCCAAGTGCACTACAGATGCTCTGGTCACTCTCTACTCTGTATGGCTTCAGTCATGCTTTCCTCAGCTCTAAGAAGCAGAAGGTTCACTCAGAAGACAAATCTCTGGTAAACAGGTTCTTCAGCAGAACTCCATTTGTTTGCTCCTGTCTTGGTGTATGTACAAGTTAATTACAATGTCAGCAGGGGAAAGTGTTTTGACATTTCCCAGCTGCTTCTGCAGTCAAACTTTTTCAAAGCAAATTGTCAATGTTTGTCTTTTAAAGACCTGTATCATACAGAACCTGTGGAGAACTGTAAATTGGTTCACACCTTCTCTGTGAGCAGCAGCTCTGAGCAAGTCTGGGAGTCTTGGTGTATGTACAAGTTAATTACAATGTCAGCAGGGGAAAGTGTTTTGACATTTCCCAGCTGCTTCTGCAGTCAAACTTTTTCAAAGCAAATTGTCAATGTTTGTCTTTTAAAGACCTGTATCATACAGAACCTGTGGAGAACTGTAAATTGGTTCACACCTTCTCTGTGAGCAGCAGCTCTGAGCAAGTCTGGGATGAAAAATAAACCAATTCTTCTAAAGAGTTTCCAGATAATAAGTGAGAACTTGGCCTTGGATGATCCTTGTGGATCCAGCTCCTTGTGATTCTCAGTACTTTCTGGGTGATATTGAGCAGCAGTTACACTGTTCCATGTCTGCAAGTACAAAACAACTTGTTTGAGTCCAAATTTTGCTTCTCAGACTAGAACTTCACCAGTATCTGATTGTAATGAAAGCAGTAAACCAGCATGAATTGGTAGGACAGGAGTAATTTTATCTCCAGCACAACAAACACACAAACAGATTTACCTAAGATTTGGTTTCACCTTTTCCTCTGCCTCATCTGGAACATCATCATTAGCGTGTCGGACGACCAAGTTGTAAGGCTTCTCCTCCATTGTCTCTTCATCTGATTTCTGTTCCTCCTCCAAAGCCCATTTGGGGAGTTTGTTCCCTGTGGAGGAGACAGGGGAATGTTCTGTGTGGAAATCCTCAAGGATGCTGTCAAAATTAGCTTCTGCTAAGCACTTGTGGCAGAGTCTG
>NW_008675188.1:8849-15680 GCF_000695815.1 Acanthisitta chloris
GCCCGTCAGCTCCGTCACCTGCCGCTTGCACTTCCTGCAGATCAGTTTGCCAGCTTGGTGTATCTAGAGGGATTTACAGTTGGAAAAGTCAGTGTTCATCCAAAAGAACATTTATCCTTCTTGTAGCAAATAGGAATGCACTGAGTCATGCTAAAGAAAAAGATGTTAAGTGTAATTACAGAATCATTAAGGTTGGAAAAGAGCTCTGTGATATTTTATTCAATCAGATTTGAGATTTAGCCAATCTCAGGTTGAACAAATTGGTCTGGGGGGAGGTGTTCCTGCCCAGGGCAGGGGGTTGGGGCTGGATGATCCCTAAGGTCCATTCCAACCCCTTAACATACTCTGATCATTGAGTCCAACCCATGACCTAACACTGCAGGAGTTCATGTACAAAAAGGCAACACCATTATTATCTTTGTGAATCTCCTTTATTATTTACAAAAGTGATTCTTTTGTACACACCTATTATAAGCTTGCAGCTTGCTCAGGCCCTGCTAGCAAGGCTGGATTGCTCACATGTCTGTTAGCAATCAGAAATTCTCCCACAAATCCCCAATCCAGACTTGCTTCATGGCTTTACTAATCCTTCCAGAAATGAATCTTAAAACACACGGTATCACCATCAACAATAAACATATAATAAACAAATGATTAACCTTAACTAAATCTTTAGGCCACCCAAAAATATACTTTATTTTGGGCACCTAACAGTATGTATAGTATAAAGTCTCCCCTACATGCAGCTATGCACTAATCACACAACTTTTGACTGGTTGCTCTCTTGTCACTATGTACAATTCTTGTGAAAGGTTACAATTTTAAGCTGCATCCTGCTCTCACATCCTGGGAAACTGATAGCAAGGATTATCTATATATTATTATATATGAGAATCTAATTAATAGCACTCTTTTAGCTTGTTAGCAAAATGACTTCTCTATAAAACAGTAAAACCAAACCAGTCCTAAAAACTCTGGCAGCAGGAGAAAATGAGACCATTATAAGTGATGGATTGAAGACACAGGAATATGTGAAGATAGAAACAAGGTCAGTGAGACCTAATTGTGTGTCTTGTTTTCATTGCTTAAGAATTCCTTTTAACTGTTGCTCAAGTTACAGCTCCTCAGCTAGCCAGGCCCTAACATATCCCCCTTTTTGCTTTAAAAATTATATCTAAACTATGTCAGACTAGCAATTGCATACATTGTAACAAACATGGTATCATTAATAATAGTAGAACACAGATTAAAACTGGAGTCACTCAATGACACAATTAACTGATTTTAAATTTTTGATCGAAATGGTGGCTTTGCTAGACACATTAATTTTGTCTTCTGCCACGGAGGCAAAATGTTTTAGAATTGGGATACTGTTATCAGACCAGCAATTTAACATATGTATCTTTGGCAATTTGTTCCTGAGGGGTCAAGGCCCCTATTCCCCCTTTTGTTTTAACATCACTGACTTCATAGAACCATGTGCTAGTTCAGCAGTTGCTTAACCCTCATGGGTTGAGATATTATTCCCTTGGCCTATGGATCACCCCTGCAAAATGTCCACACAATGTCTGCTAATTAATCTAGTTCATGACTTTGGGTTCCATCTGTTCTGCTGGTCACTCAGGACAGAAGAGATAGTGTGTTGCTTGGAGTTACCAGGCACAAAATCCAGTTCAGGTCAGGTCACTTCTGCACTTGCACTGCTTCTTGTCAGGTTTCTCCTCCATTGGTTCAGATGGTTCCTGCTGTATCATAGTAATTCCTGTAACAAACAACTCAAATCATGGTTTAACAATTTAAAGGTACATCCATTACAATCTCCATCCCTGGTCCTTTCAGGCCAGGCCATCTGGTGGAACAGTGCAATGAACTGTTCTTGTTGCCTTGCTAGCGACAAGGGATTCCTGCTAGAGTCCATCATTAGTATAGTTCGTATCAGAGGCTGCAGGTGAGTCTCTGCTTCACCATGGCTCATCACAGGTCACAGTCTCTTCACAGTCCTTTCAACTTCACACAGGAGTTCCAGCCCATCCAGTACAGCAGCACAGAACAGCAGCAACACCCTGATCCTCTGCCAGCCCAGGCACCTCCCCATGGCTGTTATCACAACACAGTAAGGTGATCAGTCGAGACTCCCATTCGGGGGGAAGTGGGCACAGAATCTTAGCAGAAATCCCCACAGAGGCAATGTGGTCTTCGAGTTCTGGTGGGATCCACCCCAAAATTAGATCTCATAATTTTGCAGCAGCATCCTGATGGGACCGGTACACAACAGGATGAGGTGAGACCAAATTTCTGAGGCATCAACATGCCTGTGGTCATTTATTTCTCTGCCATAACTTTTTTTTTTTTTCTCATATCTCCATAGCCACTATCAAAGCCTGTTGCTGTAGGATGGCTGCTGCCTTTGCCTTCCGTAATTGCTGTTCTTAAGCTTGTCCCCTTTGGGTTAACTCACACGCCTTTCCCCAGACTGTTTTACATACAAAAAGAAAAGCTTCTATCCTGCTCTTTTAATAGTTCTCCTAATGGAGCAGACGGTGGCACTTGTGTATTGCCTCCCCACCATTCTAATTCAATTGCAGGGAATACCTTTTTGTTGATTCTGTTGGAGCAGAGGGAGGGGAGACCACACTTTTTGTGGATTCTGTTAGGAGTTTTCTCGCTTCCTTCTGGGGTTAAAGCAGAAGTGGCAGCGCCACGCTCCCCCTTGATCACCCGCAAAATTTCCCTAATTAGTTCCCAGAGAGTAGAATACTTGTTAGCTTCTTCCCGGGTGGGCAACTCAAACGCAGCTCCGATCCCGGGGATTAAGTCCCTATACTGTACTGTGCCCATCAAGCCTTTAAGTGCTTGTGCTTCCTAAGAAATTTCTCTCACAGAGAGCATATGTTGGAGGAGTTTAAACCCTATCTCCTCCCCGACCGACCACTTTTCACAGTGGTTCCTCATCCACGACTTTCTCAGAGGCTTCCCCGACTCTTTCTGGGGCTTCCCCGACTTTTTCAGTCGGAGGTTTAAATTCCTATTCAAGACACACTTTTCATCCATCCACTGGGCACTGCTCAGCAGTGAATTTCAGGGTCCCTTTCGGGCACCAGTTGTGGGAGTTCACGTACAAAGAGGCGACGACATTATTATCTTCGTGAATCTCCTTTATTATTTACAACAGTGATTCTTTATCCACACCTATTATAAGCATCTACTTATTGTTGGTTAACTACTACTACCAGTCTGCCTTACACACAATATAATTGGTTAGTAACATAGCAGTCATAAAATGCTTAATCATTATTCTCCACCCCTAACTATCTTCAACTTCTGTGTTTCACACCCGGAGTTGTTTATCTCACTACTTTGTTTCTCATTCCAACCACAGCTGCGTCCCTGAACGGCTCAGTTTGCAGCTTGCTCAGGCCCTGCTAGCAAGGCTGGATTGCTCAAATGTCAGAAATTCTCCCACATAACACCACCATGTCACCCAGATTGTGGCACTAAGTGCCACATCCAGTCTCTCCTTAAACACCTCCAGGGATGGTGCCTCCACCACCTCCCTGGGCAGCACATTCCAATGTCCAATTCAATGTTCCAATCTGTCAAGAAATTATTCCTAATATCCAACCTAACCCTCCCCTGGTGCTGCTTGAGACCATGTCCTCTCATCCTGTCACTAGCTGCTGGGGAGAAGAAAACCAACCCTTAGGGTCAGATATTGGAGTAGGTTTACCCAGGGAGGTGGTGGAGTCACCATCCCTGGAGGTGTTTCAGAGGTGTCTGGGGGCAATGGAAGGATAAGGTTTAGGGGTTACAGCAGTGATAGGTTAATGGTTGGACTCGATGAGCTTAAAGGGCTCCTCCCACCTTGATGATTCCACGAATCCCGACCTGACTCCAACCTCCTGTCAGGGAGTTGCAGAGGGTGAGAAGGTCACCCCTGAGCCTCCTCTTCTCCAGGCTGAACACCCCCAGCTCCCTCAGCCTCTCCTCATGGCACTTGCATTTTTGCCAAGTTAAATAACAACTAATAACACTTCCCTGGAAGTGTTTAAGAGGCATCTGGACCTGGTGCTGCAAGATGCAGTTTAACAGTTCCAGCAGTGACAGGTTTATGGTTTTGGACTCGATGATCTTAGAGGTCTCTTTTTTGCCAAGTTAAATAACAACTAATAACACTTCCCTGGAAGTGTTTAAGAGGCATCTGGACCTGGTGCTGCAAGATGCAGTTTAACAGTTCCAGCAGTGACAGGTTTATGGTTTTGGACTCGATGATCTTAGAGGTCTCTTCCAACCTTGACGCTTCTATGATGTGCAGCTAGGAACCTCCTCTGCTGTTAGCTCTGGAAACACCTCAACAGCTAGTCCCGGTGAACCCTTCCTCTCCCCCTGCAGCCTCCCGCTGGGAATGCAGTACCGTGTGGAAGTGGTTGCGCAGGTGCTCCAGGCGGGTGAACCTCTTCCCGCAGGCGGCGCAGGGGTAGGGTCTCTCCCCGGTGTGGCAGCGTAGGTGGCGCTTGAGATCCGCGCGGCGTTTCACCGTGTGTGTGCAGAACGGGCACTTGAACCGCGCCTGGGGCAGCTCACCTGCGGGGACAGGGCCGTGTCAGACAGGCTGAAACACACAGCACTTTGGGTTTGCTCTGCCTGGCACTAAAAAAAAAGGGGGAAAAAGAATTCCCAAGTGGTTTATATAAGGATTGTGGGTAAAATATGAGCTTTGGGGGATGTGTGTGTATATATAGGGATATAAAGGGACATTGAGTTTGGATGGACAGGGAGCTGAACGTGAGCCAGCAGTGTGCTCAGGGGGCCAAGGAGGTCAATAGCATCTTGGCCTGGGTCAGGAACAGTGTGGTCAGCAGGACCAGGAGGTGATTCTGCCCTGGACTCTGGTGAGGCCACACCTTGAATCCTGTGCTCAGCTCTGGGCCCCTCAGCTCAGGAGGGACATTGAGGTGCTGGAGCAGGTCCAGAGAAGAGCAACGAGGCTGGGGAAGGGACTGGAGCACAAGTGCCATGAGGAGAGGCTGAGGGAGCTGGGGGTGTTCAGCCTGGAGAAGAGGAGGCTCAGGGGAGACCTTATCACCCTCTGCAACTCCCTGACAGGAGGTTGGAGTCAGGTGGGGATTCGTGGAATCATCAAGGTTGGAGGAGACCTTTAAGCTCATCGAGTCCAACCATTAACCTATCACTGCTGTAACCCCTAAACCTTATCCTTCCATTGCCCCCAGACACCTCTGAAACACCTCCAGGGATGGTGACTCCACCACCTCCCTGGGTAAACCTACTCCAATATCTGACCCTAAGGGTTGGTTTTCTTCTCCCCAGGAGGTTGGACTTCATGATCTTGGAGCTCTTTTCCAACCTGGTTGGTTCTATGCTAAATATATATAGTGTGTATATACATGTATAGATATGCAGATCCATCCACCATCCCCCAAAGCTCAAATTTCTGTATTTCCAAAGCCCATATATAAGTATATATCCATCCCCAAAGCTCATATTTCTTCCTGACCATGTGAAATGACCATTTGATAGTTTTCTCAGGACATTTTTTTTCTACATACAATCATAAATACAGAACTATTATATATATTCATCCACCTCTGACTCTCCCAGCCAAACATTTCCAAACCATCTCCCCTTTTTTACCTTCATTCCAACTACTCATCACACCTAAAATCGTTGGCATTGAGCTGTACAGTTCTTCTGCCTTTAACTCCATGAACTCAGGAGTTCTGGAAAGTTCTTGCTCTAGCTGAGTGACAGACCACCTCTTGGGTACCTCCTCTGATCCCTCACGATATCCATAATCCTCACGACCCACATCATTCTCAGCATCCAACTCGGGCTCCCCAGCTCCGTGGCCGGAGCCGCCGTCGCGCTCCGCTTGGTCCGGTTTGCTCTGCCCCAACTCTTGGTCCTGGGACAGGCCCAGATGCCTCCTCCTCTTCCTCGTGGTGCCCTGCTTTCTGCCCCTCCTGGCCAGCTGCGTGTCTGCCCTCTGCAGCACCACCTGGGAGTTTAGGTAGCTGCTGTAACTGCTGCAGGAGTTCTCGTTCACGTTGGGCTTTTCCTCCGGGATGGAGTAGGAGCGCCGGGGGTTGCTCTTGGCTTTCCTCCTGGAGCGATACAGAGCAGGACGGGCAGGCTCAGAGCTTGTGCTTTTGGCAGAGAGGCTGAGGTAATGATCCTTTTCCTTTTCACTGATGTCCAGTGAGGACTGAATGAAGGTCTTGCAGACGCTGAGGATGTCAGTCATCTGCAGGTAGCTGGCAGCTGACATGACCTCGATCACATTCTGACCAGTTAAAGACAATATCCCTGAATACACAAAGTCCAGGATGACCACAAACGTCTCTGGAGAAAAGACCTCAAACGTGGCTATCGTGGGCTGACTGGACTCCTTGGAGCTCTGGGACAGGAGCATTTTGAAGTAGCCACTGCTGGCAAACAGCACATTGCGATGGGCTTTGAAAACCTTTCCCCCCACCAGGATATTGCAGTCACAGAACAAGTCTTGTTTCCTCTGTTCGTTCAGCTGCTCCAGGAGGTGAGAGTGGTGGGAAGAAATCTCCATTCCAGGCAGGGAATCAAGAGGAAGGTTTGCTGGAAAGGAGAAAACATCCTCATCACCATCTAAATCAGCATAAATCAGTCCTAACTTAGGGAGATGAGCTCCTGTTCAAGAGCGTTATCACATCCTCAATACATCTCCCAACTCCCCGCGGCTTCTGAGCTGCAGAATAACAGGACAAACTTCACAACTCCACAAGAAGGACGAAAATTACATCCAGCAAGACACTAACGGTTCGCAGACAGAGACAGACAACT
>NW_008675189.1:0-318 GCF_000695815.1 Acanthisitta chloris
GGCTCTACCTCAGTTTCCTCAACCTTAAAATCACCTCGTGTGGCAGTCACAGGCAGTGCTGAGCCCCGTCCTGGGGTTGCTGTGGTCGGTGTGAGCTGTTAGAGGGGCTGAGAGCTGCACTGCCCTGGACCTCACTAAGGACCATAACTTGTGCTCTCCTATGTCCATGGTTATGGAGAAGGAAACCACTGCATCAGCACTGATCACCCTGCCAGGTCTTCTCCCTCTGCACACTGAGTGCCACAGAGGTCAGCAGAGCCCACAGGCATGGGAGCAGGTCAGAGCAGGAGCAGAGGGAAAAGCCAGGGATAGTCCTGC
>NW_008675189.1:342-2915 GCF_000695815.1 Acanthisitta chloris
ACAGTGGTGCCTAGAGAGAGGGTGTCCCTCGTGTTGTCAGCTGTCACTGCCTGGTCCCCCATGGGTCAGCCACCCACCAAAACCACCTGCCGCACCTTGTCCACACCACTGCTCGGTGTAGTTCTCAGGCTGGGACATCTCTGAGTGCTCTGTTCCCTTTATGGGACAGCACAGCACGAAATGCCACCTGGATCACGGCACTGTTTGGAAATTTCTCTGCTGTGTAATACAATATCTGGCAGGGGCGTCCACAGCTTTATCTGCAACAGATCGGGTTGGAGCAAAACCTTCTGAGACAGCATCTGGAAATGGTTTAACCTTCGCCAAGTTTTGCATGAAATACCAATTTTCCACCCCTTTCATTTAGTTTATTGAAATTAGGAGGGGAGACTCCCCCTCCTCCCTTCCCTTGCTCCCCCCACCCCTGGGTTCTCCTCTGGGGCAGTTCAGCTTCTCACAGCTCTTCTGGAAAAGCTGAAGACGTCACGGAGCTGCATGTTGGGCTGGGAGCACCTCCCCATGCTGTGCTGGGCAGCAGGGCTGCATCTGCACAGCCACATCAAAAATGCCTGAGGTGAAGGCAGTTGTGCTGGGCTGCAGGCAGGAATGGCATCAGGATGGTGTGGATGTGGATGGCATCAGAGTGACAGAGCAGGGATAGGTGCAGCATCCCAGGGCGATGATCTGGAGCAAGGACACAACTCCTCACATGAGACCTGGGCAGGAGCTGTGTGGAGCAGCTGGTGGCACCACAAGCTGACTGTGCCAAGCTGCTCCCAATATTGTGATTTCAGAAGGGATGTTTTAACCAAATCTGGTGATTTGACCCCATCATGCTGAGCCACAGGCCCTCTCTGCAGAGCAGGGAAATGTGAGCTGCTGAAGAACCATTGCACATGGTGGAAAATCAGCCAGATTCTGTACTCGGCTTCAAACCACTCCAGCAGCTGCCAGGCTTCACAGCCTCTCCCTGAAACTTTCCTTTAAAATCTATCACCAGAGGCAGAGGGACAGAAAGGGACAGCTTTAGGAAGGGCCGTGCCGGCCCTGCCACAGGCTCTGCTTGCCAAGGAGCCACCAGCCAGGTCCCAGGGGATCCAAGGGGCTAGTTTGCACATGTGCCATGTTTACAGGATCTGAGCAGGTGTTTTTAGGATGGAGCTGGCACATTGGCCTTTGGGACAGATTTGCATAAGTTTGCCCATGCGAGGTGGGGGCTCATGGTGGGACTGTGTCACTCCTGGCACAAGGCAGCAGCAGTATGTTGTCCCAGGGGAGAGCTGGCAGGGGACAGGGAACTGGCTCTTCTCCCACCATGGGGACAAGGGGCAGGGGACAGGGACGTGCCAGGCCCCTGGCCAGGGGGGTGTGTGCTGGAAAAACCAGGAGCTGCACTGCCTCAGCAAGAGACTTGGGTATTGAAACAACTTCCATCTTCCAGGTTGGAAGCACATCCCAGATCCTGCCCAGGGGGAGGGTGTGGGCAGATGCCCAGCTGCCTGCAGCTCCTGCTGGCACAGGTCCATCCTGCCATGGGGACAGTCCTTGCAAGCTCTGTCTTAGACATCTGAGGAGCACGGGGAGTGTGTCTGGAGGCAACACCAACCCTGGCTGCATTACACAGCCTGGACTTCCCTCTCCAGGAGTGGCATGGGAGGTTATGAGGCTGCTTGTCCCCTTGCTAGTCCTGGAGTCCTGCGCTGGAAGCATCCAGCATGGCACAGCTCTGTGAGCCAGACTGGGTCCCACCCTGCCGAGGCAGGGGGTCTGTGTTGGCTGCCCACCACTGCACAGCTCTGGCCCCAGTCGTGCCACAGCTCCCCTGAGGCTCCAGCATGGACGGGACCATATGTCCCTGCAATGCCACCACGATGCTGCAGCCGAGGCTGAGCATCTCTTCCCACCACTTCCACTCCTGCAAAAGGGGGATGGAGGGAGAGGGATGCAGTGTACACACCCTTAGGGTGCAGTGAGATGGGAAGTGGGGGCTTTAGCCCCACCATGACCCAGGGACCTGCTGCAGGAGGGATGGAGGAATCCTCTGCTGCATCGTGGTGGGGGCTTTAAGGGTCCTCCTCTCCACCCCAACCCCTGTCCCCCCACTCTCATGCCTCACTGCCCCCTGTGAGGGGCTGGAAGGGCATTTGTTTTCTGCTGGCATCAGTCCATGCGGATCCCGGCTGCCAGGCAGGGAGGGGAGGGGAGGTGAAGCCAAAATCTGTAGAGCAAGGCATGTGAAGCTCACAGTTTAGCTGTCCTCATCCCTGTCCTTCTCCTCCCACCCCTGTCCCCAGAGAACTCTGGCTTCCCCATATGCCAGGAGTGGGGCCAGAGTGAAGCTGCAGATGTACCCAACCTGAGGCTCAGAAGCTGCACCAAAGCCCCTCTGCTCTGGGGAGAAAGGGAGGGCTGGCAGGACACATCTGCCACTGCTATTGGTGTCACCAGGCCAGCATCCATTCTAACTTGTGGAGTGGGAACAGCAGAACCTTTAAGGACCCTGGGAAACCAGTGCCCTAACTGGGGGGGTGGGAGGGGTGGGAAAGGACAGGTTATAAGCAAAACCACATCCC
>NW_008675189.1:2949-15105 GCF_000695815.1 Acanthisitta chloris
CAGGGGTCCCAGCCTGCACATCACAGCTGGGGAAACTGAGGTGGAAACCTGTCCCAGCCTGGCCTCTGCTAGGGATCACCAGCAAACCCCCCAGGGACCTGGGGATCCCCTACCCTCACTGGGGGGTGTCCATCCCTGTGGCATGCCACTGTGGAGGTGGGATGTGACAGTCCCCTAGACACAAACAACCCCTCTGCAGCCCCTCTCCTCCACCCCTCCACTCCATCCTGCAAACCCCTGCGGGTGTCCCAGGGCCCACAGCCTCCTCCCTGCACAGAATTGCACCTATTTAATTAAAGGTGTGAAATGATCTCATTAAACCCACTGGGCTCTTTGTCCAAACTGCTCCCACAGCTTCACAAATGTCTCAATTCCGCTCTGCTCCATCCTTTCTATTTTCATTTTTTCCTTTCTTGGCTTGGTTTCCAAAGCACTCAAGGTTTCTGTAGTCATGGTTTGTGTGGGTATGTCTCTCTGTCCAGTTCTATGACTGTCACAGCCACCAGCCAATTTCAACCAGAGTCAAGGGAGGGATGGAGAGTTCAGCAATGGCTCAGTCCCTGTGTTCCTGTGGGACTGGTGGAAGATGATGTGTCCCCAGTCCTGCTTTCACTGGACACAGCAGGAGCCAGATGGGAACACAGCCTTGAGATATAAATCCCTGAGTCAGGGCTCTCTTCCATCAGCCCCAAGAATAATTTGCTCTTTCCTACTGGAAATTTTGCCTTGATCCTACTGAGTCTGATTCACTGCAGGACTTATTTTTACTGAAACCCTAATTTTAAAACCCTCTTCCCATCTAATAGTCACAAAATCACAGAATATCCTGAGTTGGAAAGGACCCACAAGGATCATCACGTCCAACTCCTGGACCTGCACAGGATACCCCAACAACCCTATCATGTGCCTGAAAACCTTCTCCAAATGCTCCTTGAGCTCTGGAAGGCTTAGGGCCATGACCACTGCCCTGGGAAGACGTTCCAGTGCCCAGCCACCCTATGGGGGAAAACCTTTTCCTAATATCCAGCCTAAACCTGTTCCAGTGTCCAACCACCCTCTGGGGGAAGAGTCTTTTCCTAACATCCAGCCTAAACCTCCCCTTGACACAGCTTCAATAACAGTAATTGAGGAAGAGCAAGAGCCAAGCAGTGCAAAACTTGTCCAGGGCAGTGCCTGGGAGCTGTGTCAGTGTACCAGGCTACCCAGCTAGGATTCATCCCTATAGACTAATGTTAAACTCTGACAATAAATCAGCTGTGGAGGTGCATTCTAGTACTGTCAGGACCTGGCAGGCAGAGGATGCCATTGCATGGGGATGAAGATGGCCTGACCACGGCGGGAGAGGCTGTGTGCTCTGCACCACCACAGTGGGACCAGGCAGGGGCTGCCTGGCACAACCAGTTGGCATCAGAGGTGCTGACCCATCCCAGTCCTTCCTCTTCTGCCACTGCTGTCCATTGCAGCCCCTTCATCCCCTCCTTGCTCCCTCTCCCTGCTCAGTCCCTCGCTCCCCCCTTTCTTGGCCGGGTGTTTGCCGGCGCAGGTGCACTCCAGTCCCCCCCACCGCTGCCCTTTTTTTAATTAGCTGATAAAGAAAGCGTCCTTTTGAAGCAGGTAGGGGATTCCTCGCATCCCTGGCATTGCTGGGCTGCCTGGCTGTAACTCTATTCCAGTTAAAAGCTTTCTGCACCATCCACGGCCCCACACCTGCAGAATCTCCGCGCGGGCTGCCCGCTCGGCCACTCGCGCAATTACCCAACGTGATGATTAACTGAGGGAGCACAGGAGGGACGGGGACTTCTCCCTGCCAGCCACCACTGCACCCCTGATGGGGGCAGATGGGTCCCCCTACACTGGTCAGCACAGCACCCAGCACAGCCTCTGGAGTGATCCATAAAGCTGGGGCTGCCAGTGGACATTGTGGCACGTGGGAGCCAGGATAGATGTCCCTCCCCAGCATTCCCATACCTAGCTCAGGAACTGGGTGCTGTGGGTAGAGAGATGTTTGCAGCAAAACCTGAAGATGGGTTGGTGTCACTCCTCCTCCCAACCTATAGTCAAGGGGTGGATGACTTGGGGAGAGATGGGGCTTGGAGTCCTTTCCTGGGCAGTGTCTCTGCTCCCTTCAGGCAGCCTGAAGCCCTCAAGCAGATGAAGGACAAGGCTGCAAAGCCCAATGCATGTCCCCCCTCGATGCATGTCCCTGCCACGTATATACCCTGATGTGTGTTCTCTCAAGTGCATGTTGCCCCAGCACATCCCCTCATGTATGTCCCCCTGATGAGTGTCCCCTGCCACTCCACCCCTAGCCACCCCCACGGTGTGCCGAGGCTGCTGTCAGTGCTGCACAGCTCCCAGCCCCATGTGCTGCCCGTTATATTGCGGAACCAGTAAAAATTACTCCAGCATGTGCCTGTGTGGTCTGCAGCAGTGCCCCACAGCCGGAGATAACCCAAGCAGAGGGAGCCCCAGGCTGAGTTTTAAATCTTCCTGCCTTTTGCCAGCCACCCCCAAGTGCTGTCCCTTGGCCATCATCTCCACACCAGAGAGGTGGCTTGGGGTCCCCAGCAGCTATCCTGGCGGGGTGAGCCAGCACACCACAGCGGTGACGGCATTCAGATCCCGCTGTAAATCAATTGCTGCGCCCTGGCAGCTCTATTTCCACGCTCCCATGTTATTCTTTCACTCAATCATGGGGAGAATGACTCTGTTTTCCTTCGGCAGTTTTGGTTCTTTTTCCTCTTTTCTTTCTTTTTTCCTTTCTTTCTCAGGACGAAGGATGGGGTCGGTGCGAATATTCATTTCCACGGTTCCAGCTCATTGAGAACAATAAGGGCAGTAAACAGAGGGCAGCATTGCTCAGGAATGTGAAGCATTTGCCTGCGGTTTAAAATTACTAATTTTTTTACAGGCAAGAAAATATATATGTATTTTTAGAGACCTTTAAGGACAAGCCAAGTTCTGCTCCCCCACATCGCTCCACCCAGCACCCCCAAATCTCCCCCCTCACAGGGTTTGTTGCAAATTGGCACTAAGTGTGAGATGTGATGGAGTGCTGGGTGATCTGGGGATCCCACAGGAGCCTGGCCATGGAGTGAGAGTGCAGGGAAGATACACAAAGTCACTGTTTGAAGCTGCAGAAATTCCACCTGGAGCCTCGGTTTTGGGAGTGGGCACCAAAAAAAGGTGCAGAAATGAAACTAAACATGTCTGGTGGTGGCATTGGGGAGAGGATGCCACTGCCCCCAGCCCAGAGCTGCTGCCCATCCATCCTCAGTACCAACACTTCCCCTTCACTATGATGCATGCCCTACTGCTACTCCTCATCCACCAGGAACTTGGACTGGAAAGACCAAAGGGATGTGGGAAGCAGGGATATCTGCACTTCCCAACATCAGGGGAATGATTGCACCTGAGCTTTAGACCTGCCCAAAGCCACAGCTGGCAACCCATAGCCATAGGGCTTGGCTTGGGGGCAACCACACTGGGTGACGTGAGAGCACATATGCTCCTGCTCAGCTGCACCAGTCCTCACGTCTCCACCAATTCCTCCCCCTTAGGAGAACCAGGAGAGTCAGCTGAGGACGTTTGGGCTCACAGCTTCACTTCCGAATGAAACGGAGGAGGGAAGCATTGTTTTATTGAGAGCAATTGCCCGGCCCCAGCAGACACCCATGCATCCTGTCTCAGGCTGATTAGCTCCAGATCCGCACACGCTGGCTGTGAGGGTTGGCTGCCTCCCACTCCCTGCTCCCACAGCCCCCCAGCCCCGGGGCTGCCCCCCGCCGACCTTCCACCCCTCGTCCCCAGAGACATCCAGGCTCTGCTCACAGGGAGCAGCTGCGGTTCCCACCATCTGGATCCTCTTTGCAGATCCAGCTCCCAAATGCTTTGCCGCTCACCCAGAGGCTGAATGGAAACATTTGGGGGCTTTCTCTTTGCTTGCCTTTTCCTCTTTGTGGCCACAAAACCCTCCCTGTGACTTCTGTGGTGGCATAGGGGCTCACCTCAAGCTTTTCTCGTCTGTGGGACATCAGGCAAAGGCCATTGCAGACTCCAAGCTGGACCCTACAGCAGGACCATCCCAGGCTGAGGGATGGATTTGGAGTCCCCTGGCTGATGCATTTTGCTTCCACAGGCTTTTCACAACAGCCAAACAGCTTGAAGAGTCACAAAGCATGAAGGATTATAGCAAAAAGTCCATAAATCAAGTCAAAAGGCATGGACATAAAGTTGGGAAGACATTTGCCTTTTATTGTCTCTTTGGACAGGCTTAGCATTTAAAGGCTTTTTTCTCCTTCTTATGGCTTTTCAGGTGGGCTCCAAGCCAATAGGTTCCTCGTGTCCTTACTCTGCATTAAATTACATCATGAGGATGGGAGCCTAGGGATCAGAACACATGGAAGCCAATGCATCCATGCCTGCTTTCGTGAGGACTCACCTCTGTCCAGGCTCTGCGTGCAGCCAATGCATCCATGCCTGCTTTCATGAGGACTCACCTCTGTCCAGGCTCTGCTCCTAGTGGCTGCAGGACAGCTCTCCTGCCCTGATGGCCTCATCCTGTTGTCCAGCCTCAGCTCGTGGGAGAAACTGCCCTATCCAGGACTTAGGTGATAGTTTGGAACAAGCCGAAGGGACTACAGCCCATCTGGATTTGGTCTGGATCTGGCACTAAAACCCTGGATCTCAGTGCTCAGGTGATGGAGAGGAGCCCCAAAACCTCAAACGCTTGTGCAAACAGTTGGGGAAATCCCACCTGCCTTCCTGACAGACCCTTAGTGCACCATCCCTGCTCCCTCCCACCTGCCAACAGAGACTCCAAACCTGTAGCGAGCCAGAGGCATCCAGATGATGGGACTGTGGGACCCTCTAACAACCCCAGGACTCCTGACTACTAGGTATGATCAGGAGCAGGGAAGCTGCCAGAGTGAAGGAGTGGACTTATTGCAGGAGAATCCCAGAGATAATCCTGCCTTGGCCAGATCACCCCCACAAACCAGATGAGAGGCAGGAGCTCATGGGGAGCTTGCAGCAGAGGAGAGGGCAATGATGGAGATGGTGCATAACCTCCCCAGCCTGGCAAGAAGACCCCTCAGTAGGGTGACTGGCCCAGCTATGGTGACCCACAGTTTCAGGACAGGCTGTTCGTGCCACAGAGCTGAGTTTGCTTAATAACAGGCATTTGAATTGAATGTGCTTTTAGCACAGTTCCCTGCTGACACCAGACATTGGCTGCATGATGAAAGACCTCTGCTCCCCCAGGCCAATACCCCATGACTTCCTCCCCAGACCTTCCCCTGCAAAGGTTGCTGTCCCCCACAGATGTTTCTGGAGGATATCAGGGCACAGGGAGAGTGAAAGTGGCCACTGGACCCTCATCTCACCCTTCCTTGCAAGAATTCTCCCCAAAACTGGGTCATGGTTCCCATAGGATCATGTAATTATGAATGGGGTAATGAGTGGGATGTGTATTGTGGGGTGACCATCCCAGGAGTGGGGCTGTAGGTGCTTGGTGGGCTATGTCCCAGCAGATTCCTGTTCCTGCAACCCCTGGGGCCAGGCTGGGTGGGGGGTGGACAGGAACCTCTGAATCTGCAGGTTTCTGTTCCCCAAAGAGCTAAACTCACCTGCACCATGCCACCCTCTGCTCCCCCAACTCTCCATCACCCAGGTCCCTCCCATCACACCTGAGAGTGCTGGGGATGGGCTGTTGGTGGGCCAAGGGTCCTTTTTCTGCAGAGCTCACATGCCCCAGGGACACAGCAGACCAAAACATGTGGCCAGCACCTCTGTCCCTGCCCTGCCTCCTTTCCCAGCCCCAGTGCTCAGCAGTAACTGGGCAGCCTGTTTTGTCTCTGCCGTGGGTCTGCAAACTTTGCTGAAACCCAGAGGCTGCTGAGGCTACAAGACACTCACTTAGACACCCTAAGCAGGATTTTTTCTTTCCAAAGCTTGTCTTGTGCTTGTAGCAGCAGGGGTGTAGGGATCCAGGTATAGCTGCAGGCAGTGGGTCAGGATGGGAGATCCCAGCAGACCTGAGTATTCAGTGTCCCCAGAGCAAGGACCACAAGGTCAAGTGGAATCACAAGCCTCACCACCCTGTTCAAGCCAAACACCTGGCTGAACATTAGGCCAGAGGGACAGCCCTGAGCTGGTGAAAAGATGCTGCACAGAGGGGCACACAGAGAGGATCAAAGGGAAGGACCACAGCATGCAAAGGGTTAAAGGCATCCTTCCCACCCAGCATACGCTGTGTGCCAATCCTCCCAGCCATGTGTTTGAAATCCTTTCTGCTATCTCCTGAAAATATTTACAGTACACGCAGATAAATTAGCTGTAGCGCTTATTACGTCTCCCTGGAAATATATACAGCAGTTAAAGATGTTTAAAAATAATAGCCGAAAGCCGTCTCTTTACTATATCTGGAAGATATTTCACAGTGCAGGGAATTTACAGGGCTGGGTGGTGGGGAAAGCGCATTTATTTTCACTCCAGTAGAGAAAGTTAAAGGACCCTTCACTGGAGTTTATTTTCATCTCTACTTGTGAGACAAGGAGCCAAGGTTGGCTCAGGAGCGAGCCAGCACGCCGAGGCAGGGGTGCAGGGCAGGTTGGGGTAGAGTGGGGATGGAGACCAGGAGACTGGTGGCACCACGAGCTGCCTGACACATGAGGGTAGGGACCAGCTGCTGCAGGGCACACTCCCTGCCAGACCTCCAGCTGTGCCTCCAGGGAAAACAGGTGACGTGGAGGTTGGGGACACCGGTGTTGGGTACTCATGGAGGTTCAGAGGACGGACCAGCTGAAATGAAGAGCCAAGTAGTAGTTTGTAGTCCAGGATGGAGGGATCTTCTCCTGCCAGGGGGACCTCAGCCACTCATACTTCTCATGACCTTCTCCCACAGAAGATGTGCCTGACCCCTGCCCTTAGCTCACATTTCTGAGCATACTGAAAGTGCCCAGAGCCTCTGCAGTGCCATCAGAAGGGCAACATCCTCTACACACATTTCCTCAGAAAAACCAGCCCGAGAGGCTGCTCCCATCCACAGTGCCAGCCTAAGTCTGGCTCTGCCAGGACAAGGTGATGGGACACCGTCACACCTGACAGCTATTCTGTGGTGTTTGCCTGCCAGAGGAGAGGGAGAACTGGAACCTATCTGTGCACAACTTAATAGTTTCCAGGTGAAAAATGAGGTGGTCTTTAAATCCACAGCAGAAGCACCAGCTGTCACAGATTGTCCCCATCTCCAGGTTTTGAAACCCTAACCCTAACCCTAACCCTAACCCTAACTCACTTAGGAGGCTGACCCTCCTCAAATGTCCTTTCCAGAAGCTCCAGATCTCCATGCTGGTGTGCAACTTTGGTGGAACATCACTTCTCGGTCAGCTTCTGTAGCTGATGTCGTCGTGTCCAGTGAAAGCTCATTGGCTGAATCCTTTTCTTCCTCTCTTTTCTGGCTTCTCCCTTAGCTGAGGTTTCCCATGGTGAAGACACCTGCCAGCTCGGAGTCAAAGACCAAAGTCCTCAAATGCACTGGTTGACTTGCAGTCACTGACCCAACATTAGATGACAATGTCTTCTGGGCCACTGGCATTGAGATCTGGAACGGAGCTGCTGGCCTTGACGTAAAAGGCTTTGGGAAGCCATTTGCTAATTCCCCTGAGTCACTCGCTCCCTCTGGCTGTTTTGAAATTCATATCTAATGAGTGGTTTGGGTGAAGGAATTCTGCAAAGATGCAAACAATTCCTTTGCCAAAATAAATGGAGCCAGAGCTGGGCTTATAAACATATAAATCATTTCTAGTTTTTAGCTTGCAAACAATATACTTGTTTCTTCGTACGGATTTGGGGGAGAGCAGGAAGCAGGAGGAGCAGCGTGGGGAGCCAAATGAAGTTCCCCCCAAAAGGCAGCCCATGCCTTCCTCAGGGCACAACATGGGGCACCGGCCACCCTCCAGAAAGTCTCCAGGAGGAAGGGGCTCCAGAAAGTCCTCCAGAAAGTCTCCAGGAGTCTCCAGGAGGGCGGAAAGTTGGGCTTTCCACCAGCTTTTTTGGTTATTGGCTCCTCAAACAATAATCTGCAGCAAATTAACTCAACCAATTCTTAATTTTCTCTCCAAGCGAGGGATGACATGTCCTGGGCCAGGCAGGGAGAAGAAACATCCTTGGGGTTGCAGGACATTTCACAATGGCCCACGCTGCACAGGACTGGCTAAACATGCATGTTCTGCACTGATTCACACAGGCTTGCAATGGGACATGAGAGAAAAATGGTGTAAATCACCCAGAATACTGTCAGGCAGAGCATGGCCCTGGCACAGCCCACAGAGGATGGAGCTCACCAGGCTGCAGCTTCCTCATGCCACTCCTCTGACCCCTGCACCACTGATGGGCACATGGGTGGCCCTTGGCATTGGCAACCATTTGCTCAGGAGCTGGGAGGTGGCAAACCTGCACCCTGGGATGGGAGCAGCTCCCATGGAAGAGGTTTGCACCAAGCTTGTGCTAACTGCATTTTTTCCCAAATAAAGTGTTCCAGCGTGGTCAAATTTGAGCATCTTCCAGGGACACAAGACGAAGCTCAGCCTCACTTCCCTCCCTACTTGCCAAATTGCTTCAAAAGAAAAATTTTAAAACAAAATAAGGACAAATCCTTTCTTTTTCCTTTATCCTCATTCTTGGAAAGAGCCACGCTCTCCAGCTGAAATTATCCCCCAAAATTTAACTGGAGGCTGCAATCCGTCCTGCTCAAAATTGCCACCCAGCCTGGGTTGGTTTGGCAAAGCTGGCAGCAGCTGCAGGCAGGTTTTTCCAGCAGGAAGCACTGAGCATCCTTAAAAATTGGGGCACCCCCAGCTTCCCACCCTGAGCACATGGAGTCTCTCCGCAGCGCGCTCAGAGCGCAGCCACTTTATTTACAGGACACCGAGGATGTGCCTCAGTCTTGCAGGGGCTCTTTGCCCTGCTCTTTTCCCAAGCCCTCGGAAGCCAGGCAGATAACTAAAGCCGTTCCTCACTTTCACAGCAGATAAGCTAATTGTCGGATGTGCCCTTTGAGATAAGCAGAGCCTGGGTTTACGAGGGAACATGTGTTCTTGGGAAACACAGTCACCCAGCTGCGATGCGGGGGATAACCCAAGGTCAGGCAGCTCCCTCCCCAGGGAATCAGGATGGCCTTCAGCCACGGGAGCTCAGAGGCAGTTGCCTTGGGCCATGGCAGTGTGATTTTTTTGGGGGGGCCCTCCCCTGTTTCCCTGCTCCTTTGCTGCTGAGCAGGGAAAAGTTGCAGTGCAGAGCACCATCAAGTCCTCACAGAGACCTGGATCTTCAGATGCTTTGTAATACAGCCAAAAGTTTAATGTTATTGACAAGCACAAAAACAAACTCAACACAGTGAGTTTAGGACAGGCCAGTCCAGGCAGGTGGTGATGGGGATGCTTGGAGGGTGTGTGGGAGTGGGATGTGGGAGGAAATTTGCTTCTCTGCCCTGCAGGGAGACTGTGGCATTGACCCTCCTGCCTGGGCCTGGCTCAGATACCAGCTCTGCTGCCTTGACCAGGACCTCCCACTCCAACTGTAGGAGAGCCACCCACGTGTTACTGGGAATGATCCATCCAGACCAGCTCTGCTCAGCCCAGCTCCCAGTGCTAGGTGTGCTGGTTTGGGTTGAAGTAGAGTTAACTTTCTTCACAATAAAACATAGGGATGTTTTTGTTATTGCTGAGCAGAGCTTATACAGACCCAAGGCCTTAGCTGCTTCCCATACTACCACAATGGGAAGGAAGTTGGGGGTGCATGGGAGATTGGGAGGAGACACAACTGGGACAGGTGACCCAACCTGACCAAAGGGATATTCCATAACATTTGACATCATGCTCAGTATATAAAGTGAGGGGAGAAGGAGGAAGGTGGGGACATTTGGTGTGATGGCATTTGTCTTCCCAAGTAACTTATGCATGATGGGCCCTGCTCTCCTGGAGATGGCTGAACACTTGACCATGGGAAGCAGTAAATTAATTTCTTGTTTTGCTTTGCTTGTGTGTACATGGCTTTTGCTTTCACTATTAAACTGTTTTTATCCCAACACATGAGTTTTTCTAGCTTTTACCCTTCTGATTCTCTCCCCATCCTGCTGGTGAGGGAGTGAGCAAGTGTTTGCATGATGTTCAGTGGCTGCAGGGGTTAAACCACAACACTAGGGATGCTCCAATTCAGTCCTGAACTGAGTGCTAGGGATGCTCCATCCAGCCCAGCTCTGAGCACTAGGGATGCTCAACCCAGTATGACTTCCAGCACCAAAGATTCTCCATCCAGCCCAGTTCCCAGTGCCACCACCTGCAGCTGCACCTGCAGGAAAGGCCCCACACCCTGTGATCCCACCGTCCCCATCCCAGATGCTCCCAGGGCTGTGGCCAGGCGTGCTCACTCACACCCCCCCAGCCAGAGAGCCACCCTCGCTATCCCTTCCCTCCCTCCCCCGTGCAACCATCACTCACCAGGCTTTGATTACGGCCACAAAGGAGCCTTGGAGGAGCCACGGGAAGCTGGAGGGAGGCAGGCAGATGATGAAAGAGCTGTCAAATGGGATTAAACAGTAACCGTCTCCTCCACTGCTGGGCAGCGGGAAGGGGGACAGATTGTACCGGATTGTAATGCAGGAGCTCTCCCGCTGCCGGAGCCTGCCGGCGGGCTCCGGCCGGGACAGCCGGGCAGCAGCCCCTGGCAGGAGGTGGCAGGGGGTGATGTGCTGCAGTGAGCACCCACATCCACAGCATCACCCCCAAACCCTGCATACGACCCCACCGTGTCCTCTCCTGGGTTAATGAAATCACACACGGAATTCCCAGGCACTGAGAGCCCCTGGGGGTTTGGATGGAGGCTCTGACCACCCCCAGCCTGCAGCTGGTGATGTCTCCTTGTCCCTACCAACACCTGTTGCTGCCAGCATGGCCCTGGTCTCCCCTGCCAGTCGATTCCCAAGGGGAGATGGTCTGGCAGGAGACACGTCACCTGCAGTGCCCTTCTTGCCTTCTTTCTTGAGTAGAAACTCCGTTTTTCCTTGCCTGGCCTCCAGGCAGAGGATCCCAGAGGTGGGGAATGGGTAAATAGATGCTTTCTCCCAGTACAGAGACACACTGAAGTTATCCAGGGATTTTCTGCAACTCCCCAGAGTCGTGGGAGCTGCTCATCCCACCATGCAGAGCCCTGGGGGCAGGATGGGTACTGGGGACTCTGCCCGTCCATACATCCTCTCGCTGACCCCAAGCAGTATAGCAAGTAGGGCATGGGGACCATAAACTCTGGAGCTTTCCTGTGCATGCCTTGGGTGTCTCCTGAATTTCCATGGGGTGCATGGCTTCAGGATCTCAGCACTTGGTTGATGAAACACTGGGGTGCTGGCAGGTCCCCCGAGATGCTGTTGCCTGTGTCCTGAGGCTTAGAATCATAGAATCAACTGGGTTGGAAAAGACCTCAAAGATCATTGAGTCCTTCCCCTGCTCCACTCCCTGCTGCTGCTCTGGCTCTGCCTTCACCCCTGGGACCAAGTGGCATGGGTGGGCCTGCTGGGAGCCTGTTGAGGATGCTGTTGTCCAAGATCCCAAAAAGTCACTCATCCAGGATCTAAAGACCAGCATTAAGGGGCTGTTCAGGAATGTGAACAGGTCAGGGGTACAGCAAAACCCAGTCCCCACCAAAACTGGCATTGCCCTGGCCTGGACAGGCATCTCCCTATTCCATCCACATTTCCCTATTTTTGGGTGCTCCAATATCCCTGCCCAGTGCTGCTTGGATGATAAAGCAGGGCAGACTTTCCCCTCTTCTGCATGGATCCAGAGTCTGGGTGTGCTGGGGTGGGCACTGCAGGGCTGTCTCCCCACAGGCAGTACTGGCAGGTGGACAGGTAGGCATGGCCAATCCTTAGCTTTCCAAGCACCCAGGCAGCAAGGCCCTTGGGATCCCACATCACCCCACCACCTCCCCACCCCAGCCCCGCGTGGGAGCCCCAGCTGGGCACTCACAGGCAGACCCTGTCCGGCCCCCCGAGCGCCAAGTCCTCACCACCCACTCCGCCAGCAGCAGCTCCAGTTTCTCACAGCACCCTCTTTTCTGAGCCATTCGTCACGGCCCCCAGCACAAAAGCCAAGGAGAGAAAGA
>NW_008675189.1:15153-15520 GCF_000695815.1 Acanthisitta chloris
GCAAGAAGGAAAGAAAGAGGGAGGACAAGGCGTGAAAAGAGCCAGGTCTGTCGCCGAGAGGGGAGGAGGGGAAATTATGAAATAAATGAAGCACCTCGGTGGTTCGGGGGGCACTGGAAGACAGCCCAACTGCAGCTGAATTTTAAATGCCTGCTGCACAATTGGTCCCATTTTGCAAAGAGAGGAAGCTGTGTCCAAAGACCCTCATGTTTATTCATGAGGAGCCTCACTGGCCCCTCCCACCCTATTGTCTGGGGGTATTTATTTGGGGGCATCTGTCTGGCCCGATGAATGGCAGAGGGGTAATAAATGGGCTGGTGGGGCCAGGGAGGGGAACCGGTGCAGCCAAGCTGGGCGGTGGGCTGCC
>NW_008675189.1:15581-22286 GCF_000695815.1 Acanthisitta chloris
TCCTCTTGGCCCCATGCCACCTGGGGGGTGTTTCTGCCCCCCGTGCTGTCCCCAGCCCCCAGGGACAGCAGGCAGAGCTGCTCACAGACCCATGACAGCCCAGGGCTGACAGGTCTGGAGGGGCAAAGTTGGATGGTGCTGGGGCCATGGGCTGCTGGAGTCCAGGGGAGTGAAGGATGTGCATCTCCAGGGTGCCAGCAGCAAAGCCAGGACAGGGTCAGTGAGGAGATGTGCATCCCATGTCTGCAGCACCAGGCCACTCTCTCCCACCTCTCCTGCTGGTGAGGAGCAGCTTTTTCCAGGAGAAACTCCTTATCCTCCCATAGTGGGACATCATTCTCATAGGGAGCAAGGAGCATCTCAGCATCCAAACTGGCCTTGATCATGTCAAGGAGCTCAAGCACTTCACAGTCGAGAAGGAAGACATGGGGATGTTCTGGGAATGTGGAGACCCATGGGACATGGCCGGTGCCAGCCAGCCTGGCTCTGTGGGAAGCACATCTCACCAGAAGAATCCAGCAGCTCTCCTCCCAGTGGGGCTGGTGAAGTGTGGGGACAGGGTGGGCGAGTTAGTGCAGGCTTTACCCATCCCAGGTTTTCCTTCACCTTGTGCTCAAGGGATCTGTGTCCAGCCAGGGAATGCCTGCAGGATGCAGGAGTGACGCTCATTTGCAGACAAAGTCATTACAAGATCACCCAGCTGGAAGCTGGAGCTCATCAAATTCAACCTTGAAATAGAAGCTACAGCCTGGCAGCTGCCCAGAAGAGGAACAAGGAAAGGAGGTGGCTCTTGATGGCCCAAGAGACAGTATCCACTGTCACCCAGATGCTGACAGAGGTGACATGATGCCAAGAGGGAACCAGGGCTGCTGGGTGACCACCTTCACCCCAACAGCAAGAGCCCGCATGGATTCTCCTGCCCAGGCACCAGGCACCTGAAGTGGGTTAGGAGGCAGCTGGGCAGGGAGAGCAGCCAGAAAGAGCCAGCCTGGCTGGCAGCACAGGGAACAGATGGTGCCATCGGCAGGAGAGCACAGACCCCTCCCTGTGCAGGAAGGGAGCCAGGGCGATGGCACAGCTCTCCGCCGGCACCCACGGGCTCTGCTGGGACAGGGAGGCAGCTGGGGAACAGGCTCTCCACACCCCATCAACTCCCTCAAAATGTGGGTGTCATCACTCCAGCCAGGGAGCAAGCTCTGCATCGGTCAGCATGCACACCCTGAGTTCTGCAGGCAGGAGGAAGACACTGGAGCCATGCTTGCCTCCGTCCCCATTGCTGGCAGAAGCTGGCTCAGCAGTTTGCTTGCAAGCTCTATCCAGGGAAGTATTTTTGGAAGGGCATTAAGTCATTGGCATAGGAGTCACCTCGAAGCCATGTAAGCCCAGGCACAGCTGCCAGCTGCACTTCCCTGATCTCTCCCGTTCCCAAATCTTGGCAGAAAACCCCTCTGCAGTTGCAGCTGGTCGTCACCAGATCACTTTGGATCCTGCCTCACCTCCTCCCCACATCCTGGCCCCTGTACTGGCTTGTATCCCACCTGAGACAAAGTCTCCAGCAAATTTTAGGACCATGCAGGCTCCACACAGGTCCCTCTGGCATAAATTCCTCTGGGACAGTCACACCAGGGAGCAGATCTCCAGGAGGCCAAGTGAGAGATGTCCCCTAGCCACCAGCCTCTTGGGACAGCACTTGAGACAGACCAGCCCAGTGATGCTTCCAAGGGTCCTCTTTCACCAAGGTTATTACACTTGTAACCTACATTTTCCAGGACTCTGCCACTAGACCTTCACCTCCTGGCTGGGGTGACACCATGTGCCCTGGGAGGAAGGACAGGAGGAGGTGGTGCGGAAATAAATTAAGACCAGCCTATGCTTCAGCCCAGCAAAATCAAATGCCTTGAGCTAAAGAGGGAACAGGGAAGTGATGTGATAAGCTAGCAGCCTCCAAAGTCCCATCACCTCTCCATTCAGGTGCCAAAGGAGAGGGCAGGTGGGGAAGATCATCACACATGAGAGAAATGATGACCAGACAAGCTCTTCATCCTCTCCCACTCAGGCCAGCCCACAGCCCTACACTACTCACAGAGTGTTTTCCACGTACTCTGTGTTTTGGACACCTCACTTCCCACTAATGAGATGCTTCCTAGGTTGTAATTCGGACAAGTTGGCTTTGGTTGCGAGAAAACCAGAAAGAAAATCCTCCCAGTCCTTCCGGCTTCTGTAATTGGATGCAAATTGCTCGGCAAATATCTGCAGCCAAACACCCCTGGGGCCACGGAGCAAGGAGGGAGTGCCGAGATCCAGAGGGGATGGATGGCTTCTGCCACGGGGTGAGCATTGTGGCACGCACGCTTGGCTCTTCATAACAAATGGAGAGAGCTGGGGGTTACATCCCCAGCCAGCACAGGCTTTGCTTCACAGAGGTGACGACAGCACATGTGCAAGAGGCTGTGATCCTCCTGCTGCCCTCCCTGCCTGCCAGCCCTGTACCCCATGGGGTCTAGGGATGAGGCAGGGCAGTGTCCCATCTGGGAGGGATGCTACTCAGAATGGAAAAGAACTGGGTATAGGCAGGCACAACAGGAGGGAAGAGACAAGGCTGTGGGGTGCAGAACTGTGTCCAGGTTGGACTCCACCTGCCCTTGGGGAGAGAGGACAGCTCCAAAGTACCACTGGTCCCATTCTCACCCACCACCCATAGGGCAATCCACCTTGTTCTGCATTGATCCAACTGGTCCTTGACCACCCACCCATCACTCAGCACATCCCAACAGTGGAAGAAGCACCTTCAACAGCCCAGTGTGACCTATGGGCACTGTGCAAACTCTGTGCACATGGAGAGCTGTGTACACCTCCCTGTGCAGACACAGACACACACAATAATATCCACAGCTACACAAACACACTCCTGGGGAGATATTTAATCACGAAAGGGGAACGGCCCCAGATGCCCAAACCTGCTAACAGACAGATGCAAACATTGAGCGAGACACCCAGAGCCCACGACATGTGCATACACACAGTCAGACACATCTATACACAATACCTCATTAAACATGGGCAGTGTACAGCCCCAGATTAGGGCTGGCTGGGCTGTGGGCACCCGGCCAGCCTGGGATCAGGGTTCAACTTCAGCTTTGACAAGTCCCAAAGCCTCACAAGCTGTTCTCATGGGATTCCCAACACCCTGTGCCATCAGCAGGCACAGAGGAACAGCCCGGAGTGGAGCAGGGGGCAGAAATGCTCGAGCTCACCCCATCCTAAAAGCAGGTCCTGATCCCTGAGCATGTTGCAGGTCCCTCTGGGGATGCCCCATCCCTGGAAGTTCTCAAGGTCAGGTCAGACAGGGCTAGAGAAAGATTTCCAGGAGGATGGACCAGATGTTCTTTAAAGGTCTCTCCAGACAAAACCACTCTCTGACGTTACGATCTAGAGACGAACTTGGCTCCAGCCTGCGGGTCCCGCTCGTGGCACACGGTGGGAGCAGGAGCAGTCGCGCATCCCTCCCGGGACTGGACCTCGCATCCCCGGCTGGTCCCAGCGACCCCGTCCCAGGGCCTTTGCTGCCACCTCTCCGCTCTGCGGGGAAGGACAGCTCGGCCCTGGCCCCGGGGGATGATGCTCTGCGCGGCCCTGGAGGAAGCAGAGCCTGACCCTGGTCCCGGGGGAGGCACAACCCGGTGCAGACCCGTGGGGAGCAGATCCCGCCACCCTGCGAGGGTCCCAAAGCCTCCTGCTCCTTAAAATTCCTCACATCCACACCCCTCAGAGTCAGCCTTGTGGGCTCCAGTGCTATGCCCCCCGTGGAATCTGAGAGGTCCTTCCCCTGGTCCCACTCCAGACATGCCCCACATCACGTGTCATTAATGCCTCACATAACCACTCCTACCCCCCGTGTGTCACTGATGCCCCACATCAGCTGCTCTTCCCTCCCCATGTACCCTCCTGCCCCAAACCAGACACTGTCCCACTCCCCATGTGCCCTCCTGACCCAAACCACTTCTTCCACTTCCAAACCTGCTCTGGCAATAGGTCCAAGACCCCTATGCCTGACCCATCTTCCTAGTGCAATGAAATGTCCCACCTCAAACTGAGAGAACTCCTGTGCTGCCTGAGGTTTGGTTGTTTGGGGTCTGGAGGCCAACAGGTCTAGCAGGATGTTCAAACATTGGTGTTGGACATCCTTATGGACAGGGTCAGGACACACTCCATGAGCACAGGTGACCTGCCCTTCCCTGTTGGAACAGGCAATGGACTTAAGCAAAACATCCCCAGAGATACCACAGGCACAGAGCAGTGGTTCCTTCTCCACATCACTCTGAGCACGACCATCAGCTCCAAGCAACATCACTCCTGCCAAATGCCAGATGGACTTCAAACCCCATGCAGGCATCCTGGAGAGAGGGGAGGTCAGAGCACCACCAAACACAAACCCCCAAAGCCAGGCCTGGGAAAGAGGAACACTTCACATCTTCATTGTGTCACCAAGTCCTTGGCAGTACATAGCAACAGGGAAACACAATTCTTGAGACAAATGCATCTGCCTCCCACATGAAGGAAACAGAACTGGTCAAAGCCGGGGAGCTCGGGAGGAGGGAAGGAGAAAATTTTCATAAAACACTGTTTTTAATGGCAGCAGGGCTGAATGCACATCACACACACAAAAAAAAAAAACCCCAAAAAAACAAAAGCCCTGACACACACTGAGGTCCTCCAGCGATGCCTTGAACTGGTTTGTGGGGCAGTGGGAGGGCCTCCCTGCAATTCCACCACCTCAATAGCTGCCCCTCTCCTACACTGACAAAAGGCAGCGTCACACATGCCCACAGAAGTGGGTCCCAGAGCCCGTTTGCTGTTCTTTTCATTGTTTCACTCTAATTAGTTGCTAGCGAGGGATGACCTTTTCCTTTCCCTCCTCAAAAAAAGAAACTAATACAATTCTCAAAATCACAGGGGAAAAGAAAACATGTCAGGAAGCACGACGGCCTCAGAGCTACCAAATGTGCTGCTGACAAAGACCAAGAGAACCACAGCGAGCCGTTGCAGCTGAAGAGTTGTGGGGACCAGGAGGTACCAGGGGGGCTTCAAGTGAAGGGGACACTCCTGTGAGCCTGGGGATGCAGGTGCAAAGCACTCCAGGGGCTCAGAATTTCACCAAGACCTGCACAAAACAGGTCCTTGAGAGCTCCTCTGGGATGGCTGACAAAGACCACTCAGCCCCCATGTCCCCACCACCCCAACACCTGCAAGCAGCAGGGCTTGAACCTCGTTGTCATAGCATTGCACCACTACTCTGCTCTGGGACAACAGCACTGAAGCACAGTTTTCTGCTGACTCAGTGAGACCAAAACAGGCCTATGATCCATCCCCAGCATCAGCTAAGCCAACCATCACTTCACCAAGTTGTTGTCTCCATGGCTTGGTTGTCCTTGACCTGCCCAAGTGGCTGCTCCAGGGGCTCCAACAGAGAGGGACACAGCAGCAGACAGACCTGGCAGCAGCTGGTCTAATTTATAACCCATGCCCCCCTCCTCCACCCTTTTCCATGGCATCTCTGAGCTTTGGGAGGAGACACAGCTGCAGCCATGCACTCACCCACAACACCTGCACCAGGAGTGCTCTGTCCATCACCCACCCATGGGCTTTAGAGACAGGGTGGATTTTCCCCAGCACTTCCCACACTTCCGCCTGCTGCAAACCATGTTGTGTATTGGCAGCTCCACCCAAATCCCTGCCAACATCCAAACATCTGTAACTCCTTAGCATGCAGCATTCCCTTTCTTTATTTCATTGGTGTTGCTGGAGTTAACCTTCCCACTCCCCAGCTGTGGTCTCGCATCCACCACCCAGCATCTCGCCTGGCTGTGGTGGCTGCTCGTGGGTGGGGGTGCTTTCCCCCTGGGTCCACAAACATTAACCCCACTGAGCTGTAGGCACGTGAGCATCAGCTCCTGCCCTTTCCTCAGATGGTCTTTTGGTTTTGGTGAGCTGGTTTTCCATGAATTTTGGAGCTCTTGCAAAATGTTTAAGCTGCTGCTGCTTAGTGCGGAGAAGCACGACCTCCATCAAAACTGGTAGAATGTGTTGGAGGACCTTCTCCCCATCTTCTGTGCTTCTGGTGGCAGCAGCCAACTCCTTCTCCCCATTCTTGGTGGTATTGATGGCAGCAGTTGGTTCCTTCTCCCCACCTTTTGTGCTCCTGATGGCAGCAGCCAGCTCTTCCTCTCCCTCCCATCGTGCTGCTGTCCACCTATCCATGGTGGCTGGACGTCCCCTTGCAGAAATACACCTGTCAACCCTACCACACTCACATCCATTTTTGGTCCCATGCAACATGCCATGCCATGCTGTCATGCCCATAGCTAACTTCCTACTTTCTCCTCTCACACAGTTTTTCCTCCACTGAGCAAATCCTCCTTAAAAGCCCCTTTTGCCCCATTTACACCTGTGATGGTTCAGGGGAGGCTGGAGATCTGCTGCTGCAACTCACCCGTGTTGCCCAGCTGGAGAGTGGCCAGATTCAGGGACCAGAGCCTGCCCTTCCGGGGACCAGACCCTGCCCTCCCCAGCCACACTGCAAGAGCACAGAGTCGGAAAAAATGATGTGGGAGGTTTTCCGACGGAGGACACTCCTTCCCTGCTCAGTGTTCGGGGCTGGAAAGCTCTCGGAAAGTGAAAGGGGTTGACACTTCTGCTGGCAGCGAA
>NW_008675189.1:22317-23736 GCF_000695815.1 Acanthisitta chloris
AGGGGAGGGAGGCGGCGGGAGGAGGCGAGCTTTGACGCGCTGAGAGGTAAAAGCTGTGTCAGACACTCCCAGGAGGGAGGAAACAAATGTATAATCAAAACAAAACCGGCTGGGGCTCGCGTGGTTGATGGTGGGTCTCTGGGGGGCTCGAATTTTATGTTCAGCTGCTGCAGGGGAGGGCAGGGCAGGAGGGGGTGCTGTCGGGGCCGTGGTCGATGCACTCGCCTGGCAGGCAGCTGGGTATCTACTTGGCCTCAAAGATGCCAAATACTCCTCAGACCAGCCTGTGGATGCTCAAGGCTTGTCCTAGATCCCATCTTCAAGGGATGCTTGGACGTGAGCTCAGGCTAGCAGACACTCTGGGAAACATGTTCAGACCCAGAAACACTCCTGATCCTTCATCTTGTGCTTGCACAAAGCTCCAAGTGCTGGAAATGCAGCCACTAAGCCAAGCTTCTTGCCCCAGAAGGAGCAGAGATCAGGAGCAACTCAACAAAACCCAAGCTCTCACCCTGCCAGCCATGCTACACTGTGCCCATCCCAGCTCGAGACAGTGTTGGAGCAGTACTTTAGGGTCCTTGAGGTTCCATGGGAACCACACTGCTCTGGGAGACAGTGTTGGAGCAGTACTCTAGGGTCCTGGAGGTTCCATGGGAACCACACTGCTCTGTGCACAAGACAATGTGCATTATCCTGGGCACCACACACGTGTGGAGCACCACCATGGATCTAGGGCTCAAAGGAGACCTTTGCCTGCCAGTGCATGATTGACTCGACATTGAGCCTTAGGCACAGGTCCAAGCCATAGGATGATACTAAGCAGTGTCTGATAATAAAATAAGCACCAGACAGCAGAGCCCATTTGTTTCAGATCAAGGGGATTACCAAGATTTTTACAGGTTTGCTAACAAAGAGTGGGGTATTTGTGTGGAGATGTCCAGGCCAAATCCATCTTTTAGCCAAAAGTTTCCCCTCAGCTCTGACACGGGGAGCTGGGGGAGCAGAGCATCTCTGTTTTTCAGGCATGCCTTTTGTTCATCTAAACAGTGTGCATGACTGAAAAAACACATTGAAGTTGTCAAAATGCAGGGGGGTTTATTGCTTTTGAATGGTTTTGCATTTTGTTTTTTTAGTTTGGAGTATTGAAATCATTCATTTCCCAAAAAAAAAAAAGAGGACTGCATAGGCAAGGTGATGTCAGGGGCATGCAGGTGCAGAAGGGCACAGACCAGGCAGGTCACAGCCCTGGGCAGTCCCTTGGGACAGGGTCTGGTTCTTGGGATTGATGTTCCTCACCAGGCTTCCATCCCTGGCCCATCCATTGTGCTGGTCCTCAGCCTTGAGGCAGGTTTGGGAACCCTAGGAACTGAAACCCCAAAGACGTCCATTCAGCAGCACCTGTTCATGGAAAATTAGCAG
>NW_008675189.1:23784-29377 GCF_000695815.1 Acanthisitta chloris
ATTTCAGTTTCTTTTAGCATATCTGAAAGTTTATTAGTGTTCAGGCCATGCTACTATCACATTTTCAGGTTTTCTCCACAGTTGTGGCAGCTCAAGCTTTCTTTTTCCTTGTCAAACCCCCTCAAAAGGGCAAAGTGAAAGCCCTTCAAACACTGTGACTCCAAGATCTTGCCCCTTAGGAGGAACATCTGGACTTGGGGAGGACCACCTGGCAGAGCTGTGATGCAAAGTCATGGCATCCAGGTCTCTGATGTATCAGCTGCAGGAGATGTAGGATGCACCAAGGGCTGAGTCACACCACTGTCCTTGAAACCGTTCCCTCTCCCATTATCCCCAGCATGACATAAATCCAGCAGGGGATGAGCTGTGGATGGATATATTGCCTAGAAGCAGCCCTCAATGACTGTTCAGGGATGGCACGATGCCACAGACCGGTGAAGATTCACAACTGCAATTCTCCACCCAAAGTGCCCTTGTTTTGAATCACTGCTGAGCTGTTCACTGCAGCCATCTCCTTCCAGTTCCCCCAGGCAGAGGGTGGTGACTATGTCTGTTTTATAGGCAGAGAATGCAGGCACAAGCAGGTCCCAAGCCTGGCAGAGACCTTTGTCCACTCCACAATAGGTTGCAGTGGGAGCAGGGTCTGGCTGGGACCAAACGTGGGAGCAGCCATCCCTCATGAAGGCTCTGAGATGGGAGTAGAGGGAAAGCAGAGGGAGATGGGATGCTGGTCTGCTCCTGCACCAATTTGCTGCCTCACCTGGGCTTGACACCCTTCCAAGGGCACTTCCTGCAGAGAGCAGTACAGGTCTTGTTCCACAGACCACAGCTGGAGGGGGGGGGGGTGTCCCTGTCCTTCCCATGCCCAAACGACCAGAGGTCCCTCCAGCACAGTCCTTGGGGAGCCCCTCAGCCAGCACAATGCCATTCCCCCTCAAAAGCATGGAAGAGCCAAGGCACTGCCAACTGCACAGCATTGCAGGGGTTAAGAAAACCGAACCTGCCACAAGAGATTTGAGCAGAAACTCCACTAGAGACCTTGAAATCCTGTTAATTGATGCCACACATGTGCTGCATTTAACCTCTGCCCTTTGCTGTAATAGTTTACACAAGTGGCATGAAGGCCGATGTCTCCTGATGCTCAGGGGCGGTCTGTGCAAACCTGAGCCCATGGCAATTGCACTGGGCATCCTCCGAGTCAGGGTCACCTCCTCAGCACCAGGTTCCTCCACCCCAAAGGCACTCATGAGCCCTCCAATGGGAATTTTGGCTCCCAAGCCCTTGCACAGGAATCAGCAGCTGTTTGCGGGCAAATCCTGGGCAAAGAGTTGCTCTGTAATTATTCTGTTATTTGCAATAAAACCCTTGCCATGGTCTCTGGGGTGAGTGTGGTCCTGACAGCTGGTGCCTGGGCAGGCAGCATCCCCATCCTGCTGGGTCTCACCCAGGGATGGAGAGAGGAGCTACTGCTGCTTGTGGTTAACACCAAGGATGTGGGACAGCATCTGCCCAGCCCTGCCAATGGGAGGTTTTTCCTTTAGGACTCCGAAAAAAATGTGGAGTCAACACTGAAAAAAATAATCAGATGAGTTATGGCCACTGTTAACCCCTTTTATAGCCAGGCAAAGGACAGAGAAGTCCTCCTTGGTTTAAATCAGATGAGTTATGGCCATTGTTAACCCCCTTTATAGACAAGGAAAGGACAGAGAAGTCCTCCTTGGTTTATCCATCTTAAAATCACCTGAGTGGGTGAAAAATTATAAACTAAGAATTTTGTAATTCCTACATTATATGCTTCAAATCATCAGAGTTCTTCTCACTGTTTCTGCCTTCCCTCAACAGACTGTTGGGGACTGGCATGGGGAACCCTGATGCTGTTGGAAAGATGTGCTGCAGAAGAGATACGACCCCTCTGGATTCTTCCAATGCAGCATTCTTAAACCTGATGATTCAGAATGTCCTGTTGTATTCCAGAGTATTTGTGACTAACCAAGCACCTGTCAACCAAAACATCTGTGGGAACAAGACTGTACTGGGGGAAGCAGTGGGTGTGATGCACAGTGGGATATCCCAAGGGGTTTCTCAGAGATTCTTTGGGCTACCACCTCTGACCAACCCAGATCTCCCATGAGATCAACACCCATCCAGCTAAAGGCCTCAGTAGCTCCTGCTTGGAAGTGTTTGACCCAGGTTTGGGGCTGTGGAGGTATGGGGGTGCTGCTGGGGTCCCAAGGACACGGGACTTTTTTGCCAATGCCACCTCCAGGTGGGAAACCATTGGAGAGAGGCTGTCAGCACGGTTTGACATCATGAGAGGGAGACTAGGCGGAGAACCTCACCCTGTGCTAATCAGCCAGGCCCTCGTTTTATCTCCAAATGTTCCTGACGCAGCCATTAGAGCTGCCCAGCCAACATCCCAGAGACGATTCCCTTTGAACGGCCGCTTTGTCTGGTAACTTTATTTACACTTTTGATGCCAATGTTTATCCACTCTTTAAAAAGCTATTCAGAGCGTCTCCCAAATTAACTTCAGATGTGAGAGCAAGGGGAACATTCCCTACATCATATTTCATACACTTTCGTGTTATTTAATTCTTGGAAACTCTTTTTTTTTTTTAAATATAAAAATATTTTTTAAAAAATCTCCAAGGTTTTGAAGAGTATAACCTCTCCCTGTGTGGTCTGTAAAATCTGGCTGTAAAGCTCTTTCCTAAAGTTCACAAACTCCATTATAAATCGTCTCCTTATCTTGCTTGTTGGGTTTCTGCTTTCACTGACACACATTCTGGATAAGAAACTGCTTCAAGTGGCCTCCACCACCAATGGGTCTGTGCCCCTGGCAAGAGGAGCTCCATCTGGGGATGGCTGGCATGGATGCCCAGAGGAGATGGAGATGGGAAGGGGGTAGGTAGAATGGGATAGGGTGGGATTGTATGAGAGGGATGGGATATGCAGTGGAATAGAGTGAGTGGGATGGAATGGGATGGGATAGAGTGCAATGGGATAGAGTGGGATGGGATAGGGTAGGATGGATTGGGAAGGTTGGGATACAGAGTGAGTGGACTGGAATGGGGGGGATGAAGGGTGATGGGATGGAATAAAGTTATAAGATGAGATGATGAGATGAGATGAGGTGGAGATGAGGCCAGACCAGCCCAGACAAGAACATTTTCTTTTTCCCATTTCCCCACAAACCTTACTTCAATTTTTCCTCTAGATGCCAGAGAGGAAAATTGACTTTCTTCACAGAAAAAGAAGCCAGGAGAAACCTGGTACTCATGGGGCTTACTGGAGAACCATGTCCAAGTCCCATGAGGGCTGGAGTGGGTAATCAGCTCTGCTCCACATGGAAGCAGCTGCAGTGGCCCCGCAGACTTGAGCCCCATCCTCCAGACCCCCAGGAGGGGACTGCACCATCAGCACCTTGGAGCCAACCAAAATTCCCATGGACGTTTGTGCATTGACTCTTCCAGGGGTGACTAGCTGGAACTGGAAGAAGAAATCACCTGCAGCCAGGGTTAATCTTCCCTTTCCCAGCTGGCATCACCACTGGCTCCTGGGCAGAAGACATCACTGCCTCCAGACTGCTCTTAGGCTGTGGCTTTCCAGCTCTGAGGGAAGTTAAAAGGCCTCTTCCCAAGGGGACAATTTTCAGAAAAATCCGGTAGGCAGCTGGAGACAGCCTCCAAAACCATCCAGCAGAGCCGAAAATCCTGCTTGGATGCAGGTATTTCAGCAGCCAGAGTCCCTAGAGCAGCCAGCCCCCTCCTGCCTGCAGTCAGGGATGTCCAGTGGAGGAAGCCAAGCAGCCGAAGGACCCAGAGGAGTTCCAGAAAGGCAAACTGTTCCTGCTGCTGGGCCAAGCCAGAGCAGTGTCCGATGAAAAATGCTGTGTCTTTTGGGACCCTGCAGCTGCGAACAAACCTCTGGACAGGACTAAGGAGGACCTGATGACAGCAAAGGGCTTGGACAGGGAAGAGGGAATCCGAGACGCTGTATTATTTGGACTCAGCAAGCAAGACTTCCATGCGGTTAACACCCGCCCTGCTCCAGCACCAGGGCCCAGTGTGCCAGAGAAATCCATTCCTGACCAAAAAAATGGGGTCTGGGGACACAGAGGGGTGGCTTTTCTCCAGCCCCGCAGTCTCCAGAGTGGACAGCTGTGCTGATTCCCTGGCAGAGGCTTTCCCGAGGGGCAGGTGAGGCTGCAGGTCTCACGCTGGGCTGCAGGACAGCGTTCCATCAGCTACAGACCAGAGCTGCTCATCCCTGAACACCTCACCCCATGTGCTTCTGTGGGCACAGAGATGTCTGTGGGGGCAGCTGGGGTGGGAGGACAGCCAAGAAGGATGGAGGGGAGGCTGCTGCACTAATCCTGGCATGGTCAGACATCCAGGTGAGATGTGGGAAGGGTTTATCACCTTCCCTGGGTGGCAGGAGTGTGGAGGGGTGGTACTGCAGCCTCCTGGCAGGCTCGGAGACGTCCGTTTACAGAGCACTTGGGGGTGCTCAGAAGCAAGGCGCCACACAAGCACGAAATGTCATTACAAAGGATATGATTTAAGGCTGGGCAGGGCCAGGAGGGGAGGGGGATCCAGTTTGCGTGGAAGACTATACAAAATAAATCCTGTCCGAAAGGCTTCCCGCCTCCGCAGCACAAAGTGGAGCTGTATCAGCCGGTCTGGCTCTGCCGTGCTCTCCTTCTTCCTTTTACAGGCATAAGGAGATTATTTTTTTTGCTCATCTTTGCTGCAAGACTTGCTGGGTCCCGCCAGCTGATCTATGGCCAAGGGGAATGTCGAGAGAGGAGGCAAAAGGAAAGAATCCAGTTCCCCTTCAAGGTGGGTTCTCTGCAGCCATGTCTGCCCTCAACTGGGCAACCTGCAGGGTCACCAGAGGGATGTGGGCATGGAAGGGACACAGCACTGACATTGCTGGCCACATGCAGCAGTCAGGAGAGGCTGCAGAAGGACAGCTGGTGAGCCAGAAGACATGTCCCTGGTGCACCACTACTCCACCCTCCCAAGCACAGCTAGGCTTGGTGCTCCTCACCCCTCGTCCCAGGTGCCCATGGCCATGCATCTCCTCCTGCTGCCTCTCCCAGGCCAGACCTCTGCTCAGGTGGTCACTCTGCTTGAGTGATCCAACCCATTCTCCCCTTCCCATCTGTAGTCACACCTGCCCATGCTGCCAGCACTGTCCATGCTGCACAGTTTAGCAGCACACATGTGCCAGCTGACATCTCTCCACTGGGAGAAGAGCTCTGGAGAAGCTGCAGAAGAGCATTGCTCAAGGCCTCAGCTATCATGAATTTGCAGATATGGTCAGGAAGAGCTGGGTAGGGTTCAGACATTGGAGAACAACCTGTAAGCCACTGGTGGAGGGGAGATGGGATGAGCTGGGAAGGTGCCTCACTCTGCAGCCACCAGTGATGCTCAGGCAGACCTGGCTGGTGCAGCTGAGGATGTGTCTGGGTGCCCATCCTGCCTCTCTGCCAGAGGTTGGCAGTCCAAGTGTGCCATAGATTGTTTCTGTTCTTTACCATGGTGGCCAGATGAGGGTCTCGAGGCAGCAGCAGGGTGTTCCCATCACT